>NW_004567105.1:51265034-51279764 GCF_000260355.1 Condylura cristata
GTGAAAAATAAGACTATAAAACCAAATTGTAGACTAATTCTTTTATTATAGAATAATTCTAATTTTAGCACAAAAATACACAGTATGTTCTAAACATATTTTTGAGTGGTGCTAATTTTATGTTTTTTGTTTCTCTGCATTTTCTAATTTTTAGCAACAAAAAGTATAATTTTGATAATCAGAAAAAAGGTGTCATTTAAATAAGAAATCATGCCAATTTTCTTTCTAAAATAAAATTGTTTCAGCATCAGTAAAATGTTTTAAACAGGAGAGGCACTTAATCATTAAACTAAACATTTTTGTAATTTTTCAACCATATGTTAGGTAATTCTCCATCAGTAATTGCCAGTGTGAGAGTTGTGTTACAGTGCATGCTAGCTGAACTACTGCAAACAAATGTAAATTACAAGGGAATATAGACAGTCCTTCCCTATTCACTGACTAAATTACATGGCAGTGTTCATTTCAGCTATTTTGTAGATAAATAATGAGAATTTTTTAAATACAATTTTCTTTATTGACCTCAATAGATTAGAAATCATCCCCCAAGTATGGTGGCAAATATAGGCTTTACATAAAAACCAGTTTTTCTTTTTAATCCCCAATTCATATGTGTCTGAAAATCTGATATTTATAACCTTTCGCACTAGGCTGCAATGAATCTTGATTCTACAAAACCTTACGCTTATCAACAAACTTCCCAATGTAATAGTGTACCCATGAAATGAGGGATCATTTACTCAATAAAATCTTCTATATTAATTTCTTACTGCACAAATAAAGAAAATTCACATACATATTAAAATATCTATTCACATCTTAATTTTCATGTGAATTTGTGTGTGCTCTGTTGACTGTAAGTAGATTTGCATTAGAATCATGAAGTTTTGAGAGAATATTACAAAGTTTAATCTCTAAAACATTACAAGGCTAGACCAGATAAAACATCTGGACAACATTTGTTTAACTTAATTGGCTTCTCAGGTTTGGAAAATATCCATTCATTCATTCAATAATAGTCTTTGGTATCCGGCAAAGACCTGACTAAACCTTAGTGGCTAAAGTATTTCTGTCATTGTGAACTTCTGAAAATATATGAGACAGAAAACGTACAAAGGAACAAATCAATAATTCAATATTATAAACAGCACTCTGAAAGAAAGAAGTATGGTACTGATGTAGAACCTATTGAGGTAAAGAGACATCTACTGTGACTGTTAAGAGAAATGTTTGCCAAGGAAGCGTACCTAAATGGAGATCTGGAAGATGGGAGACCGTCATTCCAGGGAAGAATGGAAGAAGTAATATTCCAGGAACAGTGACAAGAACAAAAATATTAAGGCAGGAAAGAAATTGATTTGTTCAAAGAACTGAGATAAGGCTAAGGACCCTGGAGTGGGTTGAACTTTGGAGCTCTCAGTACAAAATACCCAGATGGGGACATGCCACTCTTGGTGAGCAGGAACCCAAAACACAGATGGACAGATCAGACATAGCTTGTATCGTGGCAGGGAGAAGGAAGAAAATAATGTGCATCACGAACACAGGTTAAGTAATTAGGTTTGGCTGCAGAAAGTCAAAGGAAATGGCTTATTTTTTTCTCCGGAAGTAAGAAATGAGTGCCCCTGCTGACAGAGAAGGGAGAGATGGAGGCAGTCTCAAGAATAGTGTAAAGGTTGTTACTAAGGAAACAGAAATTGCTAAGCTACACCTAGCTGGTAGAAAGATGCAAATTTAGTTTTAATAACCACAAACTCAGTATTTGGACAGCACACTGCAGAACAGTAAGTTGACCTTATTTATGTAAAATCAGTGACAAATGGGCCCTCCTCAGTAGCACAGCAGGTTAAAGCACAGCACTAAGAAGCGAAAGCCACTTCAACAGGAGTTCGATTCCCACCCTGAAGGTGATTCACATGGCGTGGCAGACCTCTCCTGACCTGCCCGCTGCTCCCCTCAGCATTGTACTTCGTCGATCTGCCTGTTCTGCTCCCTGTCCTCTCTGGTGAATCTTTCTCTCTGCCCCTGCATCTCTGGCCTGTATCCCAGTTCTGGATGCATAAATAAATACATATTTTTTTTAAAAAGCCTTTAAAAAAAATCAGCGATGTATGTCTTTGGGCACATAGGCAGAGGGCACTGCCTATAGAAAATTCACCAATATGTCAAACACTACCTACTTATGTGGCGACTGATTTTTCATATGTACTTTATTCTTGATTGAATTATATATCATAATGCATTTCATTGTTAGGTTTATTTCATGTTTGCACAACATTGGAATTTATTATGATTTAGAGAATCAACAAATTATAGATTGGAAAGAACCAGCTTGTCTTATCACTTCCTTTTAAAGATGATGAGCAGGAGACCCAGGAAGAGAAAATTCCTTTTGTTTTTCTTTTTAATGTCTTATGAGGAATTTAACTTCTAGGGATGAAAATGGGAATGTCTGAAATGAAAAATGTTTAATAGGAGTAAGGGCAGATTTCTTTTATAGAAGAAAAGTCTGGTGAACTTGGAGACACAGAAGTAGAAATTATCCCAAATGAAACACAGATGGAATAAAGAATTTGAAAATGGACAGAGCATCAGTGACCGATAGGAACATTTCAAAGGGCCTAATATATGATTTGAAATTCTAGGAGAAGGGCAGAACAGAAAAGAAAATTAGAAATGATGGCTGAAGTTTTTCAAAGTTTAATAAAAATATTAAATAAATGACTCCCAAGAACAATAAAAATAAAGCTAACTACACTAAAATACATTGCAACTAGCTTGTACACAACACATGATAAAGGAGAAATCTTAACAAAGTCACATGTAAAAGACATGTGTAAAAGATATATTACAGAGGAATGAAGATAGGGATTATAGAAAATCTCTTGTCAGAAGCCAAGCAAGTGAGAAGATAGTGAAGCAACATTTTTAAAATATTTAAGCAAAACTCCTTACAATCTAGAATTCCATGCCAGGCAAAAATGTCTTTCTAAAACAAAGATGACATAAAGACTTTTTCAGACTTAATAAAATGGAAAACATTAATTACTAGCACACATGTACTACAAAAAGAATGTTAAGGAAAGACTTTCAGACCGAAGGGACACTATGCCGGATGAAAATGTGAATCCATGTACAGAAATGAAGAACACTGAAAATGATAACTACATGATTTAAAATGCATTAATTATACCTAAATAAAACTGCTTAAAAATGTTACTAAGGAAATATTCATTGAATATTTGCTATACATTTAACATTTTCTTTGCTTCAGAGAAACAACATTAATTACATAATTTTTGTTCTCACAAACCACTCTGAGATGAAACCACAGTGAGATGCTCTAATAATGATTTTTAAAAACCCACAAAAATAGTCAAGATCCTCATTATCTCTCAACTTAAATGCCAAAGTAAAATTAAGGATTTGGTTCTATTTTCCTTGTACATAGTGGATACTCAGGCCCTCTCTCCTTCTCTCCCTTAATATCACCTAATATTGAAGATCATCTCCCTTTTCTCTTTGTCCTTCAAAGTCCTTTACTTGAGTAAAAATCCTTATTCATTATTTCCCCCTAATGCGAGCAAGATTAAAAGACATGAACTATGCTCCTCTCAAATGTGCTATCAGATCTTTATTAGCCCCTTAATACCAACCGCAATTAGACCAGAGTCAAAGTTTTCTGCTTGAAAGTGAACTTTCTAAATAAGCTTCCCCTAGGAATCTTATCAACACAGGGATTCTCACTTCATCTCAATGTGTGACCTCTTTTAAAACAACTTAAAATATGAAAATCAAAATTTACAGAACTTGTAAATTGAAGGCTGATAATCTGCACTAGAAAAGACTCATGAAGAGCTCCTTCAACTTAAAAAAAATGGAAAAGGTTATTTGACAGAAAGGCTGAGGTGAGGAGATAGCACAGAAGGGAAAGACTCTACAACTTCCATCTAGGGGCGAAGGAAGCTGCTAATTAAAAGACAAAGAGAGAGAAAGGGAAATACTTTTGAAATTACAATGTCAGCAATGTGAAAATCTGACTACGTTCATACACAATTTCTGGGGAAATAAATATATTCTAAGGGATGAATGGAAAGACATTTTGTACTTTATACTAGTAATGATTTTTAAAGTAGTTTTTCAAAGAATTGGTTTCAGTAGGAACTTCCTATTTAAGAAGGTAAAGAAGTTGTTGGGACTGGAACACAGCAGTTCTGAATTTGGGAATGAGAGTCACACTGCCTGGGCTTAAAAACTGGTCTACTCATGTAATTTATGTATGATCCAGGTGATCACCTAACCTTGGAGACTCTACCTCTTCATATGTAAAATGGAGATAATAAGATTATCTTCTCCTATTAGAATGGCTATTAACAAAACGACAAAATCAAGTGTTGGTGAGGATAAAGGGAAGGAGACCCTCACACAGTGTTGGGGGAAATATAAATTGGTGCAATCAATATGGAAAACAATGACATTTCTAAAAAATGACACTTTTTATTTTACTTCTGGGTATTTATCCAAAAGATATGAAAACACGAATTCAGACAGACATATGCTCTCCTATGTTAACCACAACATTATTCACAATAGCTAAGATACAGAAACAACCCAAGCACCCAGCACAGATGACTGGATAAAGAAGTTGTAGTATAAATACACAAATAAACCTCACTACAGAAAAAATAAAATTTTGTTATTTGCATCGGGGATGCAACTGGAAGGGATTATGTTAAAAGAATAATTCAGATGGAAAAAGTAGTACCATATGATTTCACTCAAGTGGAAGATGGAGAAACAAGGCAAATGAATAAACAAAACTGGTGGTTACCAGAAAGGAAGGTAGGTGGGGTGGGGGAGAATAAAATGGGTAAAGGGGATAGGATGGAAATTAGATATGGTGTGATCACACTGTATACACGCAGATAATGAAGTATAATGCTATCCACCTGAAACATACATGCTATAAAAAAGTGTTTCCTCAGTATATTTTTTTAAGTATATTTTCTCCTCTGAATTCTTGCTAAAAACCAAATTGGTAATGCACTCCCTAGCACTGAATTAAGGGTAAGACTACTTTAAATTCACATTGAGAAAACTCAGAAAAGATGCTTCTGCTTAGCCCAATATGTAGCAAAGACTAAGTATTTCACATATGACAACTATTATTATTATTGCACAGAAAGTTCTTCCAGTTTTTAACCTTCACCATAGAGTGTACATTTCATAATTTAGAGAACAAGCACAATAAAATTGATGACAGTTAAAAGAAAACAAGCCCTTCCTCCTTCCCATAGATCAATTGCATAAATCTGCCTTCATTAAGTCTAAACCAAGTTGCTATCAAACCCATGATTGAAATCACCTGTCTACCAAATCCACTCTTCTATTTACATGGATTCATGTGAATTTAGGCAAAGAAAATGTAATCTTTTCAAGGATGAGAGAGAAGGAGCTTTGATTTCTTTGCAGTTTGAAGTCATAATTAAGCATATTGAGTTCCCTGCTGCTTTGATCTTTATCATTATAATGAACTCCTTGGTAAATTTTAATGAGCACCTACAAACTAATTTTACATTGTGTTTCATCATAGGTTAACCTGCTAGATAGGGATGGGGTACGTACGTATCAGTAAAGGTCCTTAGGAACCTGTCTGCTGTACCAGTCAGTCTCTACAAGTTGTTAGAAAAGAAGTCACCTGCCTCAGTGCAGCATCCTATTCATAATGGAAACCTTTTAATATTTAAAAAAAAAAAAAACTCACTAAACAGAAATGTTCTCTTCTTTCCTCTAAGGGTGTGCCCTTCAGGGCTGCAAGCATGCTGGCACCTGAGCCTGAATGGACACCTCAAATCAAGGAGCCTGACATTCAATTCTGGTATGATAAGACAGGCATGCTTGCCTCTAGGGACTTACAAAGGATAAAGAGCAGTAAATATTCCTCTTACAAGATGCTCTACAAGAAAACATGCTCTGTCAACCCAAGGGTTCTCAGGATAAAGGAGGGAGATTTGAAAGGTTGTAAGTATTGGAGAATCTTTCTGAAAGAAAGTTATTGTCTTTTAAGAAGAAATTAAGGTTGTGGGATCAATTAGAGGATCAATTCCCCTGTAGGTTAGCCATTTCTCTGAACTGGTGTTCACATGAGTCTTTGCAATTCTGATATTCAAAGAGGGAAATTTTTCCCAGATAATCAGCAATTTTAAATTTCCTTTCCTACACACATACTTTTTTCTCCTTTACCCTTTGATTCTTGAGGTGCCTGAGGTTCTTAACTGTTCTGAGAATAGGACTAAGTCTTCCTCTCTCCTCTAGTTCCCAAATGTTTTCCCCTATAAAAGAACCCATTTGCAGACAATAAGCTACAGGAAGTTCTTTAGAACACAATTAACCCAGCTTTTCTTTTTCCATGAAAACTTGCCATTTAAGTATTACCAGTACCTGTGGAATGAACACTGTTTTTGAACAGATCTATAGTAAGAAAAGGAGTAAAGAAAAGCCAAAGAGATACAGTGGATAATGAAGGTGATGTTTCAAGATTAAGTTGGAGCAGGTTTTTATGTTGGACCAGTTCTACAGACTTTGGTTAACAGAACATTTTGCTCCTCGACTACACAGAATTACCCATTGGAGGGTTTCATTATTTACATGGACCTCATCAGGCTCTGAGATCTATGGATCTTAAAACATCATGATAGATCATGATAGCCAGTAACTCCAGATAACCCAGCTGCTCCTGATAAAACTCAAAAGAATCATTCTGCTTTGTGGGAAAAGACCAGTTAACACCAAACAATGGTGTAGCTTCTTCTAAAATTTCACCAAAAATTGATGGAAGAAACCAAAGTTCGCATTATTCAGTTCTTCTGCTACTACAACTTATTAGTCATGTAGCTTTGGATGTAATGGCAGCTCCAAAATTCAGTTTTCTAGTCTTTAAAAAAAAAAAAACTCTTCACATATTGTCTGGCTCTAAAAAGGTTAGCTTCCTTCTTATTTATCAGGCAAAGATTCCTGAGGAAAGCCTAGTTTTTGCTAGGAAACATCAGTATATCTAACTAGGGCAGGTAGGAAAATAGTGAGTCCCCAAGCAGGGAAAGAGATTTTTTTAAATAAAAGTTTAAAGAAATATAAAGGAATAATAAGGGAATTTGAGAAGGTTCTAGAGGATGGGTAAAATTTCAACAATGCAGAAAGTGATCAAACAATGTATGTTGATGTGGACCTGCATTCTTGGTGGTAACATAGCTCATTTATTTGTTCATATGTCCATTCATTGAGGAAGTAAAGGAAAAGTTGACAGAAACTTCAGTTTCCTGCAACACACATTCAAGTGAAGCTAGTTACTTTCAATATTAGAGTGAAATTAATTCATTAGACAATAGATAAACCCTTGACTTTAGGACTGGAGAAGACAAGATGGGAACTTCAGAAAATTCAGAAGCATCAAGAGGTGATAGAATTTAATGTCGAAAGCATCTGCCTGATAGTTAATATTAAATTTCTACAGAGAATTTTCAATACATTATTGATTACTTATTAAATCATACGTATTTAACTACAAGTCTGCTGCTCTGAACTTGAAAGAATTGTATGTCTTTTCAGAAGTTTTATATCACAGTCTCAGTACAGAAAATCATAGATTTTGGTGAAGAAATTCTTTAGTGAATTGCACATGTATTTCAGCAAGAAAAATCAATTTCTCAAAATGTAATGAATGTTGATATATGTATCACTTAATATGACATGCAAACAATGCCCTCTAATCATTTCTTCATATCAAACTAACATTATAAAAATCGTTCCAACCTCCCCTTTAATGGAAACTTTTCTAGCGCTTGTTCTATGAATTGAGCTATCAATTATAAATTAGCTAATTCTAATTTAGAAATTCTATAAATTAGCCAATAGTTGTAGTCATGCTTTTGAAAGTACACATTTTTTTAAACAACTACTCAAAAAAAAAAAAACCCGAAACACCAAGGACAAACTCAAAAGTAGGACTGTGGTAATAAGTACACTTCATACTTTAAGGTCATCCAAAACACTATTTAAATACAAATATTTCTCTGAACTTGTCATATAGTAATTTTACTGAAAAAAAGTAGCTATATTCACTACTCATCAGATTAGAAGTCTAGGATGAAGCAAAGATTAGTACTTTCATATTCTCAATGAAAGAAGTGAAACTCAGAAAGTGGCTTAAGGCCCCATGGGAGAATAAATATTCAAGTCTGGATATTCAAATAAAGTTATTTCTTCACTAAGTCATACTTCACTGCCTGCAGTAGAACTATTTCTAGTTCTCTATAGCTTCTTTTGTCAACACATAGCTTCAAAAAATAAGGTCTAACACAGTAATATTTCTGCCTTTGACTGGGTTCCCTAATGGTAGTGCCTGACAGTGCTTTTGTCTTTCATTTTTCTTAAAGATTTTTACTTATTTATGCATACAAGATCTGTAGTGTACACCAGAGGTATGAGGTAGGGGTGAGGAGATTCCCCAGAGACAGAATGGGGAGCACAGGTGGATCTACTGAGATACACTACGGGGGAAACAGGGAGCCAGGCAGGAGAGGTCTGCTGCACCACGTTAGTTTCCTGACTGGGGATCGAATTCAGGCTTCAGTGGTTGCCAATAGCTTCATAGCACTGAGACGTATCTCCTTGCACCACCAGGCCCACACAAGTAGATTTTAACAGGGGGCTTTGGGTATCACATTTTATAAAGCATTCACTGCACAGTACCATTCACAAGACACCATTTGAAGGCAAATCATATCCCTCCTGCTCCCACCTCCCCATTTTTGGGGAGCTCTTCTATGAAGAGTTCTTCTGAAACTGGCAAGGAAACTTGGAACAGCTATCAAAGCCATATCCAAACCACTCTTGAGCATCACACATGAAAAATATATCCTGCTTCTGTAATCAAGGATGCTCATCAACTGGGGCTAATTTTAATACCAAGCACCTCTAGTCACTAATGAAATCAATGGTGCTACATTCAAAACATGGAAGTACCTCATCCTGCTGCACAGGAGATAGTCTGAAAATTAGTATCCCCAAGATCTAAATGGCTGTCACCACCCACAGAGATACCTCATTTGTGATAGTTTCTCAATTATTGTGAAAATGCTACCGTTATTTTCCTAGGAGTTTGTTTTTCAGCATTGATTACCAGCTGCCTGGGAATCTGTGTTCTCATAAAATGCAATTCCTAATATTTAAGAAAAGTTGACATCAGTGAAATAGATATAGCAACCATCTTTTGATTTGTTTCTCCTGTGGAGTGTGACCAGATAGGGGCAGTAACACAACCGCTATCTGTGTGACCAGATATGGGCGATAACACAAGGACCGGACACAGCGACACGTCATCTTTCTAGAATCTGAACCTAGAACCTATATAAGAGACTCTTTCCCCTATAGTGCTGGCAGTAGCTGCGAACCCTACTGTAGGGAGCTCCGTCTCAGCTGCTGCCCAGGAGCAATAAACTCTACTTGCTCAGCCTTTCTGCTTCCTGTCTTTCTTCCTTGCAGGCCGGTCACAGAAATCAGGACAAAACATCTCCTTCTTAAAGAATCTGCCTCCCCTTCCTTTGGTAGGCCTCCATGTACCACACAGTCCTGCCATCTCCCCAAATCAGTCAATGTCTGATGCATAGCAGAGGCAAGGGGGATGGCAATCATTTTCTTTCTTTGGAGAATTTGTGCCAAGGATAAGAATGTTAGCCATGAACTTTGGGGTTAGAATCTGACTTGGGATAGATACAGCATTCCTTGAGATAAAAAAAGGAGGAAAAAAGTCAGAAAAAGGGAACCAAGACATAAAAGAAGCAAAAAAAGCATAACAGTAGTATACCCTTATCTGTGGTTTTGTTCTCCAGGGTTTCAGTTACCTATAAACAATTGTAGTTCAAGAATATTAGGTATAATGAGATATTTCAAGAGACAGAAAGAATATTCACAAAAATTGCATTAGTTATTGCTATAACTGTTCTATTTTATTATTAGTTGTTATTGTTATCTCTTCTTGTTCCTAATTTGTAAATTAAACTTTACCATAAGTACATATGTATAGGAAAAAGGATACATGGGGCTCAGTACTATGTGCAGTTTTCTGCATTCACAGGGGTTCCTGGAATGTATCCTTGTGCCTAAGATGAAATTAAGTGTATAACAAGACAACAGTAAGACGGAGGAAAACTTTCCCTCTCCTCCCTCTCTCCTATAAAGTCTGATTTAACTTCTTGCTTTTGATAATCCTGAGTACTTCCAATATATGCTGTTTTTTCTCCTAAGCCAGTTTGAATGATTTGCTGTTCCTTGCTACCCTGCTTAGTTATCTTTATGAATTCAAGATAAGAATGGATTCTCTTTTCCACAGTTAAGATCAACCAATGATAATGCCAGATTGCAGAAACTATTTGAAGAATATCTATTGAATATCTGTGTCAGAGACTTACAACTCTCTCTCCAAGATCCACTCTCTCTTTTCTTAGTAAGTGTTGAAGGCGGTGTCAATGTGCCCAGTGATTTTGTCCATGCGTGGAGCCAGGGGACACAAGTACAGCCAGTTTGTGTTCTACACTGGTCCAGAGTCTCCCAATGGAATCAACCTACATTTGCCAGGAATGGTAACATTTTAAATAATGTACTCTCTATAAATTACTTCCCTTCCCAGTCTCACTGCTCGACTCTCTCACCAGTGTTTTTCCGGGATTATGTCCTTAACAAACATCTCTAATTCTTATCTTAGGGTCTGCTTTTGGGAAACTAACTGAGAAAGGATTGAACTTTGATGAAGTCCCCCTTGGTCAATGGGGAACGGGAGCCATGGATCACTGTTTCAACCTTCTGTGCACATGTAATATTTCTAGAATGCATCACATGAGGCTGTTCAGGAAGGGCCACGATTTATGCAATGGTATCCAGTAGGGATGATCAGCACCTAATGTGTCCTTGTATTGTTTTCCTCATGTTCCACCCCCATTCCACATCTCTATTCCCTCCCTCATCCCTGCTTTTTAGTATCACTACCCATCTTTGATTTACATTTGCTTTCAAGGAAATCCAAACTAAGACACAGCATAACTGGAACATTTCAGTGCATGCTATCTATGTGTGCCTGAAACAGAAAAAGCCAGAGACTCATGCAACTGCACATTTCCAGATCTTGCTCATGTGACTAACACTGCAATCCTGATGCATCTGCACTGCTGTTGCTCTCTTAATCTGACTACCATTATTATTCTTTTTAAAAGGACATTTGGGCCCTCCCTGGTGGTACGGTGGGTTAAAGCACAGCACTAAGAAGCTAAAGCCACTTCAGAATGAGTTCGATCCCCAGCTTGGAGGTAACCCACATGGCCAGGCAGACCTCTCCTTACCCCCCCGCTGCTCCCATCAGCAGTGCATTTTGTTGATCTTCCTGTTCTGCCCCCCACTCTGTCTCTAGTGAAACCTCTCAACACACCTGCACCTTTGGCCTGCACCCCAGTTCTTCATGCATAAATAAATGAATTTTTTTAAACAAGGACATTTGCCTGCTAATGGCTCTGGTCATATGGTCACTGTCAAAATAATACCTGATCACCTTGCTAATCATAGATTAAATGAATGTCTCAACATGACTTTTGTGATTAAATCCTGAAGAAATTATTTCTCTGCCTCATATAATATTGAGCATTCTTTGCAGCTTTTAGTCTGTGTTCCAAATAAAACACACCATTATATTAAAAATAATAACTATTATTTGGGATATTCTTATCCTAGCAAAGCAGTTCAAACCTTTATAACTGTCAGCTTGCTTCAAATTGGGATACATAAAAAGGGCTATTAGCTTGTTTTATCTACTTATTTTAAAGTATAAAAATGCTGCTTAAATGTATAAAAGCATAAAATTAATTTATAAAATATGTAAACATGGGCACCAATAAAATACATTAAAAAGCAGAAAGAATTGATCAATTGGGGTCCAGTAAATTTCTAGATTGTGGCATGACAAAACTCATTGCTGTGAATACTCCAACACTTAATTGTAAAAACTACTGTTTCCAAGAAAAGAGTCATTCTTCACATTGGACATTTTCCACCTCAAAATAGCCAGTCCCTACCTGAGGTCCGTTATTTGCTGAGGTTTAGCATACACCTCTTGCAAATCAGATGACTGGTTTATTTCTCTACCTTGTTATGCCAAAAATGGTAACCACGAGCTATTTAAATTTAAATTTGTTATAAATAATTAAGTTTAAAAATTCAGTTTCTTGTTTCAAGAGCTCGATAGCCAAGCATAACTATAATTTAGGTTAGAGACGATGTAGAATATTTTCCATTATTGCAGAATAGTGGACAGACCTACTGTAGATAAATACTCAAAATACTCCCTCATTGAGATTCATTTATTCATTGAACCTTTAAGCCACAAACAACTAAACTGGATTTTTAAGAACAGAATTAATTCTTTGAGATTATACTAGTTGATTAAGAAGTTAATACTACTTGATGCATTATGTGGTACCCTAAGCTGTATTACTTTGCATTTTCTCTTACCCTACAGAGCTAATATGAACCACTGCCTCCACTGTCTTTTAAGTTTTGACTCAGGACATAGTTTCTATAATTTTTATACTTCCTGGACAGATTCATTAATTAGACCATTTCAAAAACCAAGATAGGATTAATGTCCCACTCATCCATCATACAATGGCTCCTGCAAACCTTCCATGCCAGAAGAACTAGACCAGGGCCTCATGGTATAGTGGCAAAGGCCCTGAGTGCCACCAGGATGCAGTGATGCAGAGGGAACTTGGGGACTGGGAGCCATATCCAGAATTCAGCCTCACTTTGTTTATTCAGCAATTTTCACAATGCTTGAAACTGGAACACATCTCCAGGATTTAAAACTCCCACAATTAACACCCAAATCCTTATTTCTGTTTTCTAAAGAGAAGTGGAAATATGAACACACTGGGCTGCTCAGCCACAACTGATGACATCAGAAGCAGCTACTCCATAGGCAGAAGTCCCTGTTGCCGTGTGCCAACACCTCCTGTTGCCTGTGTCACTAATGCTGGCCTGCTTCCTGCCTCCTCAGACATAATGTACCTTGCCCCTCACAGATCCTGTGTACACCTGGCCCCAACATACCAGCCAAGTGGCCTTGAGCAAGTTACCCAGGTTCTTCCAAGGCAGGCTGGCCAACACAGGAGAAGAAACTGGGTGTCTCCCAACACAGATCAATGAAACAAAAGATTTACAAACTGAGGATCTTTGTACTTTTACAAGCAGAGGGGAGTGGAGTAAAAGGTGGCAAGGAAATTACTGGCAAACAGAAAAGGCAGGGGGCATTCAATTCTCTGGTCCTTTCTAAGTAATCTTCATCACTTGCCTAGAAAACTTCTGATTTATTCAAATAAAATTCAAATTTATTTATTCAAATAAAAGTAGATCAATTCAAGATCATTTATGTTCTTACAAGAAATCTCCCAAGAAAAAGAACGTTAATAAAAAGTATTTGCCTTTTTGAATGACAGTTACCAAGGATAGAGAATGGCTAAAAGTCAAAGCCTTTAAAAAGAACTTAAAATTTTGTTCTGACTACCCATAATAGAATTCACCACCTGAGACACATAAGTAGGTCTCAGGACATAGTTTCTATAATTTTTGTAGATTTTTGCCCTGACAGGTACCAGTTATCAAGCTAAATGGTCAAACTTCACCCATAGGCTTCACTTTTATTCATTTAGGGTCAAGGATGGCAGCCCTGTTGGCTAGGATGGTCTTTGCACAGGGATCTCACAGTCCCGGGGAGAGAAACTGAGTGTCTTTCTCTTCCTCTGCAACTGCTAAGATAAGCACACACACACATACATACAAACATATATATTATATATTCTAGGGTATTTTGGAAGCATAGAAGAGCTGGGTTCAAATCTCAGTTCTCCCATTATCAGTCATAGATGCTTAAACATGACTTATTTTTCTATGCCTTGAATTCCTTGCCTCATCAGGTTGCAAATAATGTTGAATTCTAAACAGTTGTTAGAATTCAATGATATAAGATGTAGAAAGCACACTGTTATTTTAATCCTTAGAGGGACCAGGGTAGCCCAAAATAGCCATATGTGAGGCAGAGGCAGTGTGCATCCATAATGTTATCTCTGTTAATAGCAAGCGTGGTCAGGATGATTCAAGAAAAGAGGGAATGTCCTTGGCATCGAGCAGCTGCTGAGTTTATTTTATTGATAGGCATTCTTTGATAGGCATTCTATAGTCATGAGCCAGATATGCCCCACTATCCTTCAGATGGTGCAGTTACAAACCCTACACTCTGTGTTTCAAACACACACAAAAATTATTAATGTTTCAAATGCCTCAAATCCAAAAGAGGTGCTGTATAAATAAGTAAACATGAGTCACTACAGATATATATATATATATATATATATGAACTTTTTATTTCAGAAAGGTACTGATTATATACCAATACTTAAGAGTATCATTTTAAGTAAAATAATAACCTTACAGGCCCTCCCTGGTGGTGCAGAGGGTTAAATCACTGCGCTGAGGAGCGCCACTTCCACATGAGTTCGATCCCCGCCTGCCCACCCAGGAGGAGATCCACATGGCGTGGCAGACCTCTCCTGACTCGCCCGCTGCTCCCCCTCAGCAGTGTACTTCGTCGATCTGCCTGTTCTGCTCCCCACTCTGTCTCTGGTGAATCCTCTC
>NW_004567105.1:51279864-51324821 GCF_000260355.1 Condylura cristata
TCTCTGGCCTGTACCCCAGTACTGTATGAATAAATCAATAAATCTTTAAAAATAATAATAATAATAACCTTACTTTGGAAAGAAAGTAAATTTAATATGTAGCAATAAGCTGAAAATTCAAATTTATACATAATATTTATATTATGAAAGATTTATAACAATTGTTATAACAAAGATTTATAACAATTTATAGCAATTGTTATCTTTGCATACTAAAACTTCAATGAATCTATTCTTAATGATTCAAATAACGGAAGGCTCAGTATTTGCTTTTCTATGCAAGCCAGAGAATATAGCATGCTCAATAATTTCCTAACGGTAGAGTAGTACAAAGACCTAGAAAGATTAAGGCAGCAGCTTATATAAAAGTCCACGTGAATAGCATCATGAGTTCGACAGCCTCAGCTACTGCTTTACAAATCCATTATGTGCACTAAAATATTTCCAAATGAATGTAAGAACATAAACAATCTAATGAAAAATTGTGCAATCTCACTGCAAATTAAATAAATACATATTCAATCAAGATGTAATTCTCATCTATGAAACTGGAAAACCATTTTACTGATAATGTCCACACTGATACTACCTCATTGGAAGATAATTGGGCAATTGTTTCAAAGACCTTTAAAATGTATAATATGTGAAACAAAAATTCTGCATGTACAAACTGCCTAACTAATAATAGAGGTACAGAAATCATTTGTCTTATAGGGGTTTTTTGTTTTTGTTTTTGTTTTTTTGCAAGTCTAGAAATAACATAATATACATTTGAAAAACTAGTTAAATTAGACATTAGTTAATTAATTTCCAGGACAGGCCTAGACTGTCAATATAGAATCATCAAAACTATGAAGAAATATATTTTACCTAGTAGCATGGGAATACCCTCAGAATATATGAATGAAAACGAAATAGGTGACAAATAGTACCTATCCTAAGAATCTGTGTTTTGCCAAGAACCATATATAGAAGCCTTTACTCCCAGTGCCTCAAAATGTGATCTTATTTGGCAATAGGGTCACTGCAGAAATAATTAGTTAAGATGAAGTTGTACTGGTTTGGGTGGACCCTAATAGAATATGATGATGTCATATAGAAAACGGGAGAAATTTGGACACAGTTAAACAGGGAAGATGTCATATGAAGACAGAGGCAGAAATTGGGAAATTGGGGTGATGTAACATCTACAAGCTAAGCAATACCAATTCTTGTTAGTAAACCACCAGAAACTAGGAAAGATGTATATAACAAATTATCCCTAACCACTCTCTGAGTGAACAAGCCATGTTCACATTTTAATCTGGGACTTATAGCTTCCACAACTATGAAAAAAATTAATGTCTGTGGTTTAGTTCCAGGTATGTTGTTATGGCAGCCCTAAAAAAAATCATTTTCATAATATTTCTTAAATTTAAAATTCATAAAAGTGTACTTTTTTAAGATTTATTTATTTATATTCATACAGAACTGGGTACAGACCAGAGGCACAGGGGTGGTGAGAGGATTCATCAGAGACATAGGTAGCAGAACAGGCAGACTGTCAAAGTACACTACTGAGGGGAGCAGCGGGCAAGGCAGGAGAGATTTGCTGCAACTTGTGGATCACCTCTGGGGCAGGAATCGAACTCACACTGAAGCGCAGTGGCTAGCTTGCAGTGCTGTGTTTTAACTCTGAGCCACAAAGGAGGGCCTGAAAATGTATTTCTCAGGACACTGAATAATGTTTGTTTATAAATTTTGTTTATATCTTTGTGATTTTAAATTAATAAACACATTCCTTATATATAAAGGTGGCTCTAAATATCAAAATAATCCACTCCCAAATACAAATATACTCATATGTTTGGATCACAGCAGGCATGGAAGTAGGAAGTCACACAGATTTGATTTGAGATTCTGCCTTGCTTACTTACCATTTCTGTAACTTTGGATGAGTGGTCATTATAAGATCATTAAAAAGTATGAGTCAACTTGCATATATAATGTAGCCACTCCTGAAAAATACAGCCTGGCATATAGCAAGAGATGATTAGTATAGTAGAGGGAACTCTCACTATTTCTGGGAGCTTTGTCCTTTTATAAAATAAAGAATTTCACAGCTATTTAAAAAGATGAAATATTGCTATTTGTAGCAACATGAACAAAATTTGAGGTGAAGATGCTAAGTGAACTAAGTCAGAAAGTGAAAGACAATTACCAGATAATTTCACTCAGTCATAGAACATAAATAACCAAAGCAAATATACAGGCAACACACAACAAAAATAACTCTATGCATCTGTCAAAAATATGGTGGTTGCCAGAGGGGAAGGGTTAAGGACTGAAGCACTAAGAAGAGGTAGAACTCAGTGGTGGGTGAGCAAAGCATATACAAATATCAAGGTGCTGTACAAATTAAATAGTTTTGTGAATGAATAATATGTCAACAAAAATTTGATTGTGAAAATTTGTTAACTAAAAACAAAATGAAATAAAGAATTATATTATTCCTTTCAGATACCAACTTCATAAATTCATGGTCACATTATCAAACCCCGCAGAATATCCTGGGTTTCCAATGTGTCTGGGACATTAATCTAGGTCTTGACAATCTAATCATCCTTTCCTTGCCAACTACAACTGCCAAATTTACTGTCCCAGTGGGAGTTACTTAGGTTACACTGACCTGTTCTTTATGGTGTTTGGTACAAAGAGAGAGGGTGTGTGTGTGACAGAGAAAGAGACAGAGAGAGAGAGAGAGAGAGAGGGAGAGGGACAGGAAGAGGGAGAGGGAGAGGGAGAGGGAGAGGAAAAGAGAGAGAATGAACAGAGACAAGAGAGAATGAACAGAGACAAGAAATGAAAACAAGAAGACTAACGAAGACAAGAGAGAAAAAAGACATTCAGAAACATCTAGAGAAATGAAAGACCGTTTAGTTTTCCAATTCATTCTTTCTATACATTGACAGTAAAAAGCATTTGAGAGAAAAGAAGCAAAGGCAACAGCATACATTGAATGCTTGCTACTTGCCATCATTGTTTGCAAGTGTTATCTATTAGTGAACACAGTAAATCTGTCTGTGAATTATCGTTATTTCTAATCTTTGAATTGTGAAAGGCTCAGAGAGGTTAAGGAACATCTTCAAGGACACATAGTTTACCAGTGATGAAACTGAGAATGAAACCCAAGTATCCCTTCTGTTACCAAATAAGTGAAATGTAGTTGACTGAAGACTGACATTAACCACAAAACAAAAATATCTGCTAGCAATTTCAAGTAACTTTTAAAAAAGTAAAAGTACAATATTTACACTTTAATTTTACCTCCTGTAATAAGTGGTCCTTCCCCCAGAATAACTAATTAATTATTACTAACAATGTCACACATATTCTGATATTTAATCATTGAAGGATGTCTTTTAAAGCAATTAAAAATTCATATCTAATAATCATGATTTGCTTTCAACTGCTTCATAAGTAACATCAGTGATATGGTTTTAACAATAAAAAGTTCTTATGTGGACTCTAGTAGATGATTATGAAGTATGAAATATGCTGGTCCTCTCTCATCCACGACTGCAGTTGGTAGATGAACATCAAAGGCAACATACCAGGCGTCGTTAAAAGAAACTTTCTCCAGATATGCAAGCTTTAGTTTTCCAGATCCAGGGATAGATCATATTTACTGAATCTTCTCATGGAAACTTCTTTTTACCTCATTCTATTCCAAAACTATGTTATGGCTATTATTCCCATCCTACAGTTCAATAAATTGTGAGACAAGCAAATAAAGGTATTTCTCCAAAGTTTTTCAGTCCATTAATTCACATTTATGATTTAGGTATCCTTGAAGTAGGTAAAATCACTAGAACTTGGAGTTGAGTGAGGTTGGTTTGCTCATCAAAGATAAGATCAATGTTTGGCCCTAAGCATGTATAACTCCAAAGTCAAGGCACTCTTGAGTCATAATCATAATCCATGCTCATCTAACTACTTTTGTTTCCAATTTGAATAATCTCAGGATCTCCATTCTTCACCCAGATCATGGGTTTACACCTCATAATTTTTGGGTATTTCTCTTTCTTCCAATCTATCTTTTTACTTTGTCCATTTTTCTCATTCCCAGCATTAGGAAGGACCATAGGGGAAATGACAATTGTCTACCAGGTAAAGTCAAAACCACCAAATGAGTTAAAGGCATGTAAGTATAGTCAGGCAGTCTCATGCTAGACCAGATGGATATATGAACATTTGTTAAAGCCAAATTAGGTATGCACACAAATCTTTCAAAAATAACAAATCCAAAGCCTGACAGCCCACCTATGCATACACACACTGAATAGTTATGATTCATTTGTTGTTCATGCATTCATGATAGAATCTGACTTGAAAATTTATCAAAAACCCAAAAGAATTTTGTTTATAATCTTTCTAAATACTGAGATCCTTTTGAAGCTGTTATAAGTTTGAATTTCTTTATAACTAGGATCAGTAAATAATTTTTTTTTTTTAGAAAAGATATTAAAGGTTAGTTAATTTCTTCATGGACTAAGTATTTTTGAGAAGTAGAAAGATGCCTGAGAGTCTGGACATCCATAGTCATTACAGACTCATTTAAATTTTATTCTGTGCTCTGGCAGCATGAGATAGTAAAAGGGAGACTAAATTAGAAATGAGAGGGCATGATTTCAAGAAGATATTATACATTGTACCCTCTATTTTCATTGGAAAACTCATTTAATTTCAACATATAAGGGTAATTAATATTCACCATTAATGGAAGGCAAATCAGAAAAATGATTAAAAACAAAGAGTCTGGCATCCAGTTAGCTGCCTAGGTTCAAATCCTGGTTCTGTCACATTCTTCTTGTATGATTGTAGGCAAGTAGTTTTGATTTGTCCAGGTTTCAGTTTCCTCACCTGTAGAAGGCAGGGATTGACTATTCAAGTTAACTATGAGATTAGATGAAACAATACATGCAAAGTGCTTATTTCTACATACTAGTATCAATAAAATTTGTGTGTATGATCATCTCACAATCAACCTCACAAGCACTCTTCTCCTAATGAAGAGATAATAACAGAAACAAAAGCAGTATGACAGTATTACATTAGGCAAACTATACTTCTAGTGTACCAGAAACTCTAGAAAGTTTAATTGTAGTTGTAGTTCTCCTATCAACATCTTTAACATCTTCTTCCTCCATTACTTGTAGGGGCCTTAGTATTAACTAGACACTGCCTTACTTAATCCTTATAGCAGTTCATTCCAAATGTTCCTCTAGCCTCAGGCTGCCTTCCAATTTTTTTCATAGTGGATCTTGTGTGTCAAGCAATTCCTCTCTTTCCCTTCTTCAAGTGAAGAAGAACCTATCACCCCAAGCAAGACCATGATTCTTCTACTAGTAAGATTCAGTACAATAAATAAATAAATAAATTTGGATAGGGATAATTAATTAAAAACAAGAAATATACATATTAATTCTTTTCTGTTTTCTACCACAGTAATGAATAAAAATATAATTAACGTAGTCTTCTAACTTTAGGTTTAGAGGCTGACTAACATAAATATATTGAAAGCATATGATATAGAGGAATATTTTTTTAATTCATACGTGGACTATCTAATCACCACTCAAAATCCCATCATTCCTTTCAGGATCAAACTTTTCAATTCATGGACAAGATAAAACAAATTAGGGGAATGCTGTGTGCTGAAGACCAAATGCACAACCCCCTCAGATAATGATCAGTGTGAATCCACCAAATGATGTCCTCTTCATCAGAAGGAATCCCAGGAATACAAAACCTGAAGATGTAACCTCTTCTCCTTGAGAAAATTATACTTGCTAATTTAATGGAAGATGTACTGGTGAAAGGAACATTTATGCATTTACCAGATATGTTAACCTCCTACCTTGCCTAATGTGTCCATCAACTAAAGAATGGCCACCCCAGTGTCCCAGTCTTGGGGAGCATGTTTAAACCTCATGACTCTTTTAATTCAGACCACAAATGACAGGAATAATGTTGGGAATTTGACCCCTCAGTAGACAACCTATAGTGAGAATGGAGCTTAAATCCTTATCCAGACTGAAAAATTAGTAACTGATCATATTCCTTCTCTTAGAACATCAGATTAGAATTCTTTAGAAAAAATAAACAAAACAGGAACCAGAAAGGGAACACACTAAGGGTAGGACAATGGCCAAGACACGATGCTGGCAGCATGCCTGCTAAGGCAGTTCTCATTGCCCAAGAAATGAGACATGGGCCTGTTTCAGCCCTCAGCCTAGTGGCGGGTCTAGTGGACATAGTAGGTATGTCTACAACTGTCCTCTTTCCTTGACTGTTGAGTCAACCTATGCACGTTACTATCCTTTTCAACTAAGACTAATAGTAATCTATTGTCCTGATAGCCTTGCAATTCCTCTTCTACTGGCGATTATGAAGGGAAATTTGCACCTCATTGGATGTGGTCTCAAGAATTCATTTTGTTATTGTTCATTCTCTTTTTCCTTCCCTTATTTCATTTCCTTCAACCAATAATTATTGATATTAATCACCCCTTATCTGGGTGCTTTGGTGGGGCATGTAATGACCGTGGTATTGTTCCTACTATGTTTAAGCATAGTGTTAAGCTACTTAGAATTACCCCAAAAGATAAGATCTCTAACCTCACTGAACATTTAGTCTAGCTGAGGTGTGAGTGAACAAATCACTAAATTGCGTGCTCTAAGAGGCTGACTTCAGGCAGTTCAGACTTCCCCACCTAGAGAATTCCTCCCAAAAGAAGTGGTTTTAAATTCACACCTGAAGGAACAAGAAGAATTTATCACCTAAAAGGGGTCAGGTGAGGGGTGAGAATGTTCTGCACTCCCCAGAAAGGAAGAGCTTAAAACCAGACCCCAAAGCCCCTAAGAAATGTAAAATGTATACAGTACAAGATATTGGTTTCAGTATGAGATCTAAAAGGGGTAAAGATGAAACTCCCCATGTTTTTAAAATATAGTTTCAACTGGCAGCATCACTGATTCTTACAGTTTCCAAAACACTGGGACTGATACTAGAGCGAAGTGACTAAGAAAGACTCAGCCCCCTTAAGGAGCAAAAATATTGCACCTATACTTCATGCCTCACATTATATTCTGGGGCAGTTATCTTATGCTGTCCAGAGCCACATAGACTGGAAAAAAAGAAGTAATTTTTTATTATCACCTATCACCATTGTCATGGTCATAATTTATTTTTGGAGGACATTAAATCATTTATATGTTTAAGTTCACTTAAAATTTCTAGCACTTGAGAGGTAGGCAAGTCGTACTGATCCCATAATTCAGAAAATAAACTGGGGTTCTCAAAGGAAGGCTAATCTAATAGAAAGAACAAAAATAATTGCAGATACAACCAGTGTTTAATATACCCCTATGGAAGAAGAAGAAACAAAAGGAAGGTGATAGTCTAATATATGTATTCTTTAGCAACTTTATTTCTTCCTACAAACATTTGACTCTTTCTTACTGGGATCAAAGAGAGATCGTGAACCCTCTGGGGATCAGAAAAAAATAAGACTGATGTCTCTACTTGAGCTTGAGTCCACAGTTCTTCCCACATTCCTATATGGAAGACCCCCAAGGGTTCATCGCACTTGCATAGTAGGCTATGGATAGTAAGTGCCTGTGGTCGACACCATGAGTACCTTCTTCTAGAGACTTGAGCTGAATATGTGCTAGAGATCTTTCAAATATAAGCGACTGTCTATGGATTATAATTTGAGAAAGATCAGGAAATGTTCTCCCTACATCTCAAAGGCAACAAAACACTCCAAAGACCAAGTGGTGACTGCAATTTTTGATTAGGCCTTCCATACTGGCCTCCCTGGTTATTACAAAGAGCATTTTTCAGGAAGAGTCACTACTGCTAGGGTAAAGGTAACCAGGCAGTATGAGGCCCTTTAGATTAAAGTATCAGAAGTGGACTCAAAACAGGCAAAAATAGATCTTCTACTTCAGATTTTTTACCAGATTCCAATTTACAAGAACCTAATAATGTTCTAAATTGCTCTGTGCTGTACTTCACCATTACCACATCTTCATCATTATAATTATTTGTTCTGCCCTTTACTTCCCAAGCAATGTGCAAGGTGGTTTACTTAAAGTAAGTTATTGTATCATTATTGTATCATTATAGCAACCTCCAGGATAGGAAGCATATTATAGATGAAGCATATGAAGTTAAATACCTTCATACTAGTGAACTTAAATAACTTGTCCAAGAACACCAAACTAGTGATGAATAAAATTAGTATTTAAATTTATAAGAAATACGTTTGTTTTATTATCTTAATTAACTCAGCAAAGAATAAAGTAATGAACCCCTTAGCACACTGGGGAGAAGTTTTTATGAAAATTGTATTTACTGATGCATACTTTCAATTGCATATGATTTATGTCACCGAGAGGCTAGAAAGTTATAATTACATATAGTGGCTTTGAAGTTACATCGGATCTTCAATGGCAGATTGCTGATTGGAATTTAAATGTTGTATATTGTATTTTCCTCTCTTGTATAAACTGAAAATAGCTGCATTCATACACAGAGTTTTTAAGAAAACAGAAAAAAAGACTATAACATGAGATTAAATTATTGGCTTTTTTACACCCTTTAATTGAAAAGATACTGATTTGTAATTAGAACTTACTCTACCTTTGTTAATTAATAATAATAATCAGTATAAATGACAACTGTTGCCTGTTGAATCAGCCTTTAAATAAAGATCCCGTTATTGGGCCCTCCTTTGTGGCGCAGCAGGTGAAAGCACTGCACTAAGAAGCTCAAACTGCTTACGTATGAGTTCAATCACCGCCTGGCCCAGAGGTGACCACATGGTGCGGCAGACCTCTTCTGACCCGCCCGCTGCTCCCCTCAGCAGTGTACTTCGTCGATCTGCCTGTTCTGCTCCCCACTCTGTCCCTGGTGAATCCTCTCACCCTCCGCATCTCTGGCCAGTACCCCCAGTTCTGTATGAATAAATAAATAAATCTTTAAAAAAAAAATCCTGTTATTTCCAGAAAAAAGCTCAGCTGGATTGTAGGTGAGAGAAACACTGTAAAACAGGAAAAGTGCATGGGCTTTAAAGGTTCCTTTAAGGACTGGAGGTAAGGAATGTCAGGTGCATGCCACACTGAAGAGCAGAGGAGGGTGGCATTTTAGAGAATACAGTTTGGAGTGAGGCTGCTCCAATCTTGGCTTTGCCACTTCCTATAATTTGTCCTTGATGAGTTAGTTATCATTCCTGAGCTGCAGAGTGAAATGGGAATGTGAGAGTCATGCAGATTAAGCAGGGTGATGTCTGGAAAGCAATAAAATGAATGACCCAAGAAAGCCTGCAAGACAAACGTGGACACTCTTACTTCTGTCACTGGGGTTTAAAATGGTGGCTATTGGAATGGCATGGTATAATGATTAACATGTTTTACTCTGTTATTATCAGCAACAATGTTTAAATGCCTTGAATATCAAGTAAGCCCTATGATGTTTGCCTGGAAAATAAAGCTCAGAACTGAGATACAGAATGAGGATTATGTAAATACAAAAGCCTTCATTTAAATCAAGTATGCCTACACCTCATGGGTCAGACACACTGCATCTGTGAATTAGCTAGTCTCCTTTGGTGATGCAAAAAAGGAAATGGACATTGGGAGTTCAGGGGTTGTAACAGAAATGGCTTGGCAAAATTGAGGATGGCTTTCAAAAAAATAAGAATTAAAGGAAATAGGGACGTTGCAGAGATGTTAATTCTACAGCAAAAAAAATTTGGACCCACACCATTACAGAGCTATATTGGCCAAGCAAATCTCATTTTGGGATCGTGAAGTCCTTTAGTGCCCTTCACAATTCTGGTCCCCACATTTCCATTATATGTAAATCCACAGGTGCAAACCCAGAGCATATAAATAGTTGAGAAAAGAAATACTTTCCTAACAAATTTTTAAATAGGAAGAAAAAATAGACCAAGTATAAACTTCTACTGGCAAAGCACTGACGTAGAAAGATAAGACTGTGAATCATTGGGAGGCAGTATTATACCAATTTAGTTTTTCAAATCTGAGAACTAGAATAAATCATTTTATTTTACCACTTACATATGATGGTTTAATAGATTTGCTGGACTTATTTCATCACCAGGGGAAAATGAAACAGTCCATGAAGTTCATGCTATGTCCTGAATTTCTATTTTGACTAGAAAGAGTGTAGTAAAAGTCCCCTAACCACATTTAAGTAGAGATTAAGGATTTGGAAGTTTTCCTCAAAGTCTGAAATTGGCTAAAGCCTTTCCCTGAAGACTTGACTTTCATACGTTATTTAGACTTTAAAACTACTGAATCTACAAGCCTTTTCTAAGCAAAGAACATATAAAGTGCATTTCGCACTCCCTTGAAAGTTATGAATTCAACAGTAGAGGATACTTTCAAAATAATACAATTCATATGGTCACTTCACTCTTGAGGCAATCACTCAATACATGAGTCATCTGTGAGAACTCTGTATGTATACAATTGTGAACAGAAGATACACACTCTTGCTGCTGACCAGGGCTTTCCTTTACCTATTCTACTTCTTCCCCATTGCAACTCAAATCACACCCTTCTTTAAAAAAATCCATGTAATGGTCAGTGGTTTACATCTATGCTTGACTTATGCTAAAGCACTTTACACACACACATACATACACACATTCACTCATGAAACTATGTATATTTCCCTTTTCTGTTTGTACAAAGACAATACTGTACTCTATCCATTATTTTGAGATCTGATTGAAAAAGTTTTCAAGTGTAGATTTAAGAGACTAAAAACTGCTTGTGTATACTTAATTTTATCACATACAAAGAACAAAATAGTACTTTTTTCTCACCATTTTATCAGTAAAATTACATATGTTGATCCAGGTCAAGTATGTTACTTCCACTCAGTTTTATTAATGATAGTAAATTTCAAAACATGTATGAATCATACTTTAGCCATTTTCCTCTTCATGCATTTGCTAATTATTTATAGCTTTTTCCTCTACAAATAAGATAGTGGTAAACAGCCTTGTGTGTGTGTGTGTATATATATATATTTACATACTTTTATTTATACTGCATAAATGCTGAAAAAAAACTATAAGTTTACAGACTTATAAAGGCTAGCAACTTTAAGGCTGTTCTACCACAAAATAGAAGAAACTGAAGTATTTTTAGTGCTGTCTCTTATTACAATGTCTACCTTTTTTGATGTTTACCTTCTACTGATGTCTACCTCTCATTGTTTACCAGGTACTATGAAAGGCACTAGAGGGGAATACAGAGACCAGTTTCCTGTCATACTATTCTCTCACTGTCAATCTCTCTGGGAGGAAAAGATACCTCAGAGTAGCTCCTTATCTTCTGTATGGACACAAATTACATTTTCTCTCTTTTTCTCCATTATGTTAAACTTTCGTAGCAACCAATCTTTTGTATCTGCTCAGGTCTCTCTATTTTAGCTCTTTGAAACAGTAACTCAACTAACTCATCTGACTTTTCGGATTTTTTTGTCCATCCACTATTTAGTCTCTACTCAACAAACAAGAGGCTAATAATTGATTTATAAGTGAAGCTTTTCCTTCATAGAGCCTTAGATGCCTAAGGAGAGGACAGAGTACAAACATTTTTCAATGTAATGACTTTTCTCCTATTCCTTCTCTATCTCCTCTCACACACACACATCAAGGAAAAAAAAAATTATAATTTAGTGTGGAAAATTTTCACATACGAATGATAAATAAAATGCCATGGAAGCCCTCCCAAAATGAGTGAAACATTCATTCTTGGGGAGAGGAAAGGGAAGGTTAACTATGAGAGAAATCTTCATTGAGGAGGTAAACTTAAATCTAAGGAGATAATCTTCTAGGTTTGGGTGTGAGAGTTTTCCATACAGTATAAACAGAACAAGGTAAAAATTGCTTCTGAGGTTTGAAGAGACCTAATGGCCCCTAGATCCTAGATGATGGCTCTCCAGATTTAATGTGCATAATATTATCCAGGGAGTTTGTTTAAAATGCAGATTTATGGGCACTGCTCCTAATAATTTGTTGGCAAAAACCTACATTATAAACGAATGAATCCAAGTTAACCACACTTTGAAGTGGACTAGTAGAAGCTATATGATCAGCAGTGACATAAAATAATGTTTCTGCAGAATTGAATAGAAACTATTATTTCAGGTAAGCAACAAAGTGAGACAATGAAAGATGATGTCAGGTTTTTGAATTTTGGCTTTTTGACAATGGCTAGGCAATGCAGTGATTAGTTTGATCAAAAAGCTACTTTTTCACCAAGACTGTCTATTGGGTAGTTGAATGAATGGATGTGTATAAAAATCTGGGAAAGCCACCTGAACTGTGAGCACCACTAGATGAGTTTAACTTGACTGTCTGAACAACAGTTTTTGAATAGCCATTCCAGAACCACTCGTTCAAGTCTTCGAAATGCTGTCTTTATGTGTGTCACTATGATATTTCCATGCACTTCTATACAGTCTACCAAAAGGCAAATGTGATCATCTTGCAGATCATCCATGTAAACACGCACTAGTTGTGATGCCAAAGCCAAATACTAGTCCTTGGAGCTAATATCTGGGAGGTCAGAACAGCTCTTACATAATTTCCCAGGGAGTCGGTGGTAGGGCCTGTGATTAATGCTACATGATGGCTTTGAACTTTCTGTTCAGTCCGTTAGCTTGTTTTTCAGCGCTCCCAGCAAGAAAGAACATGTGACCCACAGAATTCACTCTGAATAACCATCATCCAACTACACTCACACCACTCTTGGCCTCTTTGAACTGTTTCCAAGCCTCACTCTGTCAAGTGAGTTACCATAAGACTGTCAGCATGTCTTGAGTGAGGAAACAAAACAAAAGTAATACAAGTTCATACAGCCTGGTCGTTCAGGAAATCTACACATCGATTGAGGATTTTGGGGGGGAAAAAATCAGAGGAGCCCTTGGAGGAGTGGCCCCAGTAGAGAAACTGAAGTGGAGGGCAGGTATACGGCTCCGCACCAGCATCTTTCACAGCCTGCCAGCGTCTCAGTGGCTGGAGTTCGGCAGATCAGTTGCCCAAAGCTCCCAGCACCCCAGGCCAGGAGAAGCGCTGTCCGTACTGGCGAACTTTCTGAGCCTGGCCAAGTCCAACCAGCAACTCGCTCAGCCCGCGCGAGTCCCGGCGAGGAGCCGAGCCCACCCCAGCTCCTACGCCAGCTCCCTCCCCATCTCCTTTCCACCGCCCAGGCGCGTGGCCGGCACCAGGTGAGGTGACACCTCCTCTAAGCGCCGGCAATATTCCACCTCCTCGAGGGGGGTCTCTCCTTCCAGCCGGCGCCAGGCCCGAAGAGCACCTGGGTTGTGGGGAGGAGTGAAGTCAGAGGATTGAATCCCAGGCTCTGAGCAGAAATATCAGGGGGCGCCCCTCGTCCCACCCGCCCTCACCTGAAGGGTCCTCACCTGCCTGGGTCCCCACTCCGCACACTCACAGCTACTCACCAATTCCAAGGCTCGAAGGAAGGCAAGGGGCTCCTTCAGCGCTCGGAAGGAGCCTGCGGAGGCCAGCTTTGGACGAAAGAGACAAGAGGGGGAAAAGCGTGAGCCAGGGGTTGGGGGCGCCTTTCCCGAGCCCCGGTAGCCGCCCGGCCCTGCTCTGCCCTACCTGACTCACGGGGTCCATAGCTCCCAGTCGCTCGGGCTTCTCTCTCTGGGGTTCCTTTAAAAATGAAATTCGAGAGCCACCGCGGTCCTCGCCTCAGGGTCAGACGCTCCCTTCCCGGGAAGTCGGAGGAGCAAGGCCCGGAAGCCCCCGGGCGCGCGCAGGGGGCCTGGGCGAGCCGTGTGCCCCGCGCCAGCTCCCTACGCTCAGCGCGCCGCCAAGCTGCCTGCGCGCGGCTGGGCGAGCGGATCCTGCCCCAGGGTGCTGGGGGGAAGGGGCGGGGTGGGGGAGAGGCGGCGGGGAGGGGAGAAGCCCAGCCGCCAGGGAAGGCTGCCATTGGCCAGCTGCGAGCTCCAGAGGGGAGGGCGAAGAGGTGGGCGAGGCTGGAGCAGCGGGCTTTGGTGCGTGCTCCGAGCGCGGGTGCCCTCGGGCTCCGGGCAAACTGGGCAAACTTTGGGTCCTACGGCTGGGGCAGGAGCACTGGCACCTTCAGCAAGGCTGTTCCCTGCCTGAAGAAGGGAGTTCCAGGTAAGAGAAAGGGACCTACGCCTTCCTTGGGAAGGTGTGTGAGTTCTGGTGGCTTCTGAACACCCAAGCAAGACTTAATTCCTCCCCAAAGCTTCATGGAAGCCCTCCGAGTGGCCAGGCTGTGCCAGGTGCTAGGATGCAGCGAAGAACCGGACAAACATTGCCCTTTTCTCCCAGGCTAAGCAGAGGGTCAGGACAGAGGGAGCCCGGCTAGAGGCCAGGCTGGCAACAAATAAAACTTGAATTTGGGGCTCCGTGCCAGGATCTATGTGTGAGATTAGGAGCAAATAATCATGCCCATTTTAAAGATAGAAATTACACTGCTCTGTTTACCTTAGTGGGGTTAAATCAGTCAAAGTAAAACAGCTCATGCAAGACTACTCACGGACTGAAATCCATTTTGTTCAAAATTCCTACTGTTTCTTCTGAGGTTTTTTGCCTCAGATAAGCTCCTTCCTGCCCCCCACCCCATGAAGCTGCCCAAACCCATCACAAATGGGAGTGAGTCCCCTCCCCACAAAAGTCAAAATCTTTCTTGAGCTTTAATGAAAGTGGGCCTCAATTTATCCTCCCTTTACACTGCTAACCTTGCTAGAATATAACATGTAGCAGCAACTTCTCTGAATTCTTTTATGAATCTGAAATAGTGTTAAGGATTTTATAAACTCTCTTCATTCAATATTCACGAAATCCCCTGGGTTGGTAGGCCTGTTCTCATTTGAGAGATGAAATTGAGCTACACAGAAGAGAAATAGTCTGGTCAAGATTGTACAGCCAGCAGATAATGAAGCTAGAGTTGAATTCAAACAAGAGTGGGGGGCAGGGGGGAGCATCAGCTCTTAGCCACTACATGGTAGAGCTGCTATGTCCTTTCTTCTCACTCCCTTTGGACTGGATTCATGTATGAAGTGGTCTCCCAGCAACACAAATAGGCCATCTGTTTACTACGATGATTTGCCAGAAAGGTTTGGAGTGTGTGTGTGTGCGTGCTTGTGTGCAACTGGGAGGAGGTGTTCATATTTAGGAATGGGGAGAAAGATAAATGGAAATGAGGAGTTCAGAGTCTGGCAACAAGCCAACTTTGGGTAAGAAAGAACTTCCGATATAGATTGCCCCCTGCCCATGGATTTTGTTAGAGAGAAATTAGAAATTTAGTGAATAAGAACTCCAACAGGCTAGTGGAACCATCTGTAGTCAGCCAGTTTTGTTCCTACTGCTCTTCCTACATGTGCTGAGAGTCTAAAACAGTTAGAAACTGTTGTTTCAAAAATAAGCCATTATGCAACTACAAGGAGAACAGGAGAGAACTAACCTGATGAAGTATTTAGAGTGTGTCCTGCAACTTGTGTGTGAAGTTACTTTCTCTTCAAGATGTGTTTTTTTATCTACTTTAGCAGGTGGTTGTGAGGATTTGAGATTTTGTAGATTAACATAGGTAGTGCAGAGTCTGAAGTATCCTGATCTTTCCCACTATATTAATATATGTCTCACTGTTCACACTTCTACAGAATCAACACTCAAGACTCAGAGGACCACATTAGAGACATTGGTCTATTGTAGCAACTCCACTCTGCAATACCCTGTGGTGTATATCATTGACCTTTTGAACTCAGGCCTTGCTGAGATATTTGTTTTTGGCCTTTGCAACTAGGCAGAGATGGGGTGTACATTTTTGTTCAGAATTTTCAGGAACATATTCTGTGGTGACCTGCTGTCTTGCTTGTTTCCTTTCATCATGGGGAACACAGGTGACTCTGGCTGCCCTGGTCCTGGCCTATGGTTGATATAGAGCAGAGCTGCAGCTGGACGTGGGTGGACATGGAACCGAGCAGAGATGCATTTGGAGTTGTAAAAAGCCAAAATTTTTAATAAATCTTTTTGTTACTATAGCACAATGTTTTTACATTTGCACTAGGGTAAAACAGTTCATGCAAGGCTAATTGATACTAGTGTTCACACAGCTACAAAGTAGCTGAATCAAGATGCCAGCCTGAGTCTATGTGGCCTCACAGTCCTTGTGTGGGTGGCTTTTTCCCATCATAATTAGCTGCCAGCATATGGAATATAACATCTGTGTGTGTTTAATAATGCTGTTAATTTTCATAATAGCCAATATCAACTCAGTTTCCACTATATGTCAGGCACTGTACTACGTTTTGCATGAATCATGTATCACCAAAATTCCCTCTTTCATGGACAGTATATATACTCAAATATCTCCAGACTTAGAAAGATTTAGAAACTTGCCCAAGGTCATCTAAACATTCATATCTCTTTAGACAAAAGCAGTGATTTATTTCAAACATTGGCCACTTGCATTTTATTTTAACTAAGAACTTGGTAGAGATGAAGTGTGATTACTAAGCCTATCCCCCTAGGTCTCTCTTCACACCCAATGTTCCTCCTTGCTAATATGGTGGCAAATTTTTCCAGTTCTCCAAACACCATATGAAGGATGCCAGATTTGTGGCAAATGCAGTGTAATAGCTTAGAGAACAATTGCACATTGTCATTGGATGCTTTTCACGTTCCAGAAATGTATGAGCTTCCAGCAGCTGCACCACCAAAATAACCCAGACTTCCATAACACATTTGCAATGTTAAATATTTTGTAGACTTTAGGGTTAGAACATTATTTTTGGTCATGGCCTTATAGTTATGAATACTTCTTTTGACTGCAAAGCAGTTCATCCATCTACTTTAGTGGTTCTTAATAGAGACCAGTTGAACCTTCCCTCCCCAGGGAGACAATTGACAATTTTTGGAGATATTTTTTAATTGTCACAACTGGGGAGCCGTCATGCCATGGATACCTAAAGGGTAGAGGCCAAGGATGTTCGACATCCTACAAAGCAGAGTACAGCTGCCCACAATAAAGAGTAATCTGGAAATGTCAGCGTCACAATGTTGAGAAACCTCCACTCAATCAAAAAGTAAGAACGGCATGCCTACTATGGGTTAGTATTGTGCCAGATACTGTAAAAAGGTTGACAAGATTCTTGCCTCTTCTTATATTGGAGTGGTAAGTATAAGCCCAGTTTGTATTTATCAAAACAAGGAATTACACAACATCAAGTTATAAAAACATTTTGAATCTCAAAGAGGGTTAATCTTGAGTGAAAGAACAAAATTGGAGTATTAAGCCACATTAGATAGACTTGCATTATTCAGATTTATTGAATCTTGTCCTCAGGGACAAGATTCATACTTGAATTTCAACATACTCAAGTATGTTGAAATTCAACATACTTGAATTTCATCTTCCTATGACATTTGTGGCAATGAAAAAAAGTAATTCAACATTTTACCCATAGGAAGTTAACATAGGAAGAAATATTATTAAAATGTTATGATTTTCACAACATATTTATAGTATGTTTTATAATAGTATAAAGACAGAAACCATTGGAATATTACACATTAACTCTGTTCATTCAGCTAACTTTACTCCAGATCTTTTCTTAACTAGTGAGTGTGAAAGCCAAGGCCAGTTTCACGTGTATGTATTTGTTTGTATATTTGGTTTACACAGGCTACTGGCAAATGGCATAGAAATATTTTCAAGAATTCAAATTCTACAATAAATAATGATTTTTTTAAATTTAAAGATCGAATAAAGCCATCTTACATCTGAGTGTTAAGTGACTGCAATAACATGGACAAGTATATGTGTATATTTGTTTGGTTTATAACTTTATCACAAAATAGAATCCCTAAGCTTCATAGGAGATTCCTATTATTCAGATCAAGTAATTTTTTTTAAAAAAAGAGATGTATTTTATTTATTTATGCATACAAAAAATGGGGTGTAGGCCAGAGGTGTGGGGTTTGAGAGAATTCACTGGAGACAGAGAGGGGAACAGAACAGGCAGACTGACTGAAATACACTGCTGAGGGGAGCAGCAGCTGAAACAGGAGAGGTCTGCTGTGCCATGTGAGTCATCTTCCTGGCCAGGGATTGAACTCAGGCCACAGTGGCTGGCAATAGCTTAATAGTGCTGAGACTTTAACCATTATCCCACCAGGGAGGTCCCAGGTCAAGTAATTTTTTTTTTTTAAGATTTATTCATTCATACAGAACTGGGGTACAGGCCAGAGATGTGGAGGGCGAGAAGATCCACCAGGGACAGAGTGGGGAGCAGAACAGGCAGATCAATGAAGTACACTGCTGAGGGGAGCAGCGGGTGGACCAGGAGAGGTCTGCCATGTCATGTGGATCTCCTCCAGGGCAGGCGGGGATCGAACTCATGCGGAAGCAGCTTAAGCTTCTTAGTGCAGTGCGTTAACCCGCTGCGCCACCCGGGAGGGCCAGTATTATTTTTTTTTTTTAAGATTTATTTATTTGTGCATACAGAACTGGGGTGCAGGCCAGAGGCTTAGGGGCGGTGAGAGGCCTCACCAGAGACAGAATGGGGAGCAGAACAGGTAGATCGACAAAGTACACTGCTGAAGGGAGCAGTGGGAGGGTGGGTCAGGAGAGGTCTGCCCTGCCATGTGGTCACCTCCGGAGGAGGTGGGAATTGAACTCATGCGGAAGTGGCTTTAGCTTCTCAGTGCTGTGCTTCAACCTGCTGCACCACCAGGGAGGGCCTCAAGTAATTTTTAATTAAAAATTATAACTTAAAAATTAAAATGTGAATGGTCATTGTGAATTCATATCACAAATTGTGTTTACTATTTCTATTTCCATCTTTTTCTCAAACAAAAAAATAAACAAAAAGTTTTCTCAAACAAAAAGTTATGACCGGGCTGATATACAGGCAAATTCATGGACCAAAACTAACTTCAAAGGATTTACTACTGACACCAGGGAATGATAGTACTAACAGTAATCATGATAATTGGGCATACAATGTATTAAATTAAATAAGTAGATGTTGGACAGAATGCTAACTAGCCCTATAGGCATAATTTGTTTAATATCATCATCAAATACATATATGTGTGTGTGTGTGTGTGCATACACATACAATATAAGTATATAAATGTAGTGTGTAGATGAAAAAACATAGACTTAAAGAAATGTAAAAATCTAGGTTTACAACACCTTACGTGATTTAGAGGAATAGTAATATATGGGAATATATCAACACCTTGTCAGATATATATTACCACACCAGCATCCAAGCACCCACAGTCCTTTTCCATAGACATGGTGCCCCTTTTCACCTTTGTTTGCATCTTCCTCTTTCCTCCCCCTCTAGTAGCTTCTGTTCTACAGTTATATTCTAGGGTCTATTTTTGTTTATTTTTGTCAGTTCTTTTGTGTTGTTGATTGTTATTGGCTATTTGTTTTCTCTATATTCCACATGAGTGAAATCACCCAGTATTTTTTTTTCCTCCTTCATTCTTCCTTCACTTAACATAATCCCTACAGGTCCATACATGTTATTAGAAATGGCAAGAGTTAATCTTTTTTTATAGCTGAGTAATATTCCATTGTGTATACATACCACAGCTTCTTAATCCACTCCTCTGTCATAGGCATTTAGGTAGTTTTCGTAACCTTTCAAGTGTGATTAGTGCTGCAATCAACAAAGCAGTACATATAACCCTTAAATTAGTGATTCTGTATTTATACAGTACACACTTATGAGTGGAATTTCTGAATTACTAGATCTATTTTTAGATCTATTTTTAATAGTTTAAGTAAATTCCATTCTATTTTTCATAAGGTAGTCTCCATTCCCACCAACAGTTTATAAGAGTTCCTTTTTCTCCATACACTCACCAACAATTGCTATTTCTGGGGTTTTTTAATATAGGCATTCTCACACAATTAGGTAGTATCTCATTGTGGTTTCAATTTGAATTTGCCTCGTAATAAATAATATTAAACATTTTTACATGTGCATGTTGACATTATATATCTTCTTTTTAGCTCTTTTGCATATTTTTTATTGAGTTCTTCGCTTTCTTTTTGTTGAAGTGGATGAGTTCTTTGTACATCTTGATATTAGCCTCTTGTCGATTTAGGGCAAGCAAGAATTTTCTCCCATTCAGTAAGGTGTCTTTTTGTTTTAATGATAGATTATTTTGCTCTGTACAAGCATTTTAGCTTGTTGCAATCCCATTCTTTTATTTTTATTTCTGTGTCTTCCTTGCTATTGTAATTGAGTCTCTAAATACATCCCTCAGGACAGTGTTATAGAGCGTTTTTCCTATTTGCACCTGTTTACTTTTTCTGATCTTACATCCATCCATTTCTTCAACTCATTTTGAGTTAACTTAAGTTTCTTTGAGAATGGTCTGGTTTCCTTCTTTTGCATGTGGCTGTCCTGTTTTTTGAGAACCATTTGTTGAAGAGACCTTTTTTTGTACATTGTATATACTTGGCTCCTTTGTTGTAGATTGACTGTCTATATATGGACTTATTTCTGGGATCTCAATTCTTCTCCATTGATCTATGTGTCTATTTTTATTCCAGTCCCATACTGCTTTTTACTACTACAGCCTTATAGTATAGCTTGAAGTCTGAGAGTATGACATCTCCATTCCTCTTCTTTTGTTAAGATTACTTTGGCAATTTGTAGTGTTCGTGGTTCCTTATAAATTTCATGTATTTGCTCATTTCCTTGAAGAATCCATTTGAAACATTGATAGGGACTACACTGACTCTATGTGTTGTTTTGGATAAGATAGTCTCACAATATTCTTTCAATCCATGAATACAGATTATATTCCATTTCCCTGTACCTCCTTTTTTGTTTATTTATTTATTTATTTATTTATTTTTAAAGATTTATTTATTTGTGCATACAGAACTGGGGTACAGGCCAGAGGCTCAGGGGTGGCGAGAGGCTTCACCAGAGACAGAGTGGAGAGCAGAACAGGCAGATCTACAAAGTACACTGCTGAGGGGAGCAGCGGGCGGGTCAGGAGCGGTCTGCCCTGGCATGTGGTCACCTCTAGGGCAGGCGGGAATCGAACTCATGCAGAAGTGGCTTTAGGTTCTCAGTGCTGCGCTTTAACCTGCTGTGCCACCAGGGAGGGCTCCTTTTTTATTTTTTTAACAATGTTTATATTGTTCATTGAATAGGTCTTTCATCTTTATTTTTAGGTTATTTGCACTATTAGATTAAATGGTTTTGATGCTATGAGATGGTATTTTTTCTTGATTCAGCTAAGTTTTCATGGATAGTGAAACAGGAGAGGCATGATTTTATTCATACTCTTATAACTTTTATTTTTAGATTTATTTATTTATACATACACAGCTGGGGTACAGGCCAGAGGTGCAGAATTGGTGAGAGGATTCACCAGAGACAGATTGGGGAGCAGAAAAGGCCGACTAAGTATACTGCTGAGCGGAGCTGCGGGCAGGTCAGGAGAGGTCTGCCGCGCCATGTGGACCTGGATCACCTCCCAGGCAGGAATCGAACTCATGCTGAAGTGGCTTTGGCTTCTCAGTGCTGTGCTTCAACCCGCTGAGCCACCAGAGAGGGCCCCATATAAGAAAAAAGTGAGACCGACTTTCTTTTGCAAATTTCAGAATATTACAAGTTTGATTCAAAAATATTTCTTGCTGAAGCATGCATACAATTTCTCTGGAGAAATAGAGATCGGTACCATTGATTACTATTACTACTATGGTTACAACTACCCCTGTTACTCTATGAACAAACTAGAACACGATTAGAAAAATTCCTCCCCATATCAGAGACTCAAAAATACTAATTATTTTTGTCTTCTATCAATCGCTGTTTTCCAAAATGTTCATCATTTTGATGTGTTCCTTGGCTTATCTCCATGTTTTCACAGACTCATGGATCACAACAGCTTTGAGTTAATATCACACCACCCACTGCAGTTTTTGAATGAGATCAAAGAAATCCCAGGAATGGAGATATCTTGCCTAGTCTTCTTTCTTGTGAGAGTCTAGTATAAAACAATGATGTAAATTCTGGAATCAGATTCACGGACTTCACCACATCCTGCTTCTGTTAGTTTCTAGTTTGTGACCTTGAGCAAATCTCTTGAGCTCTTGTCACTTAGTTTCCTTATCTATAAAATAGGTTAAAAACTATACCACCATTATCACTTTTCAACAAAAAGTAAATGAATTAATACAGAAGCTCAGAGGAATGTCTGACACCAGATAAGTTAATAGGTGAGCTGCAGCAACGTTAAGGTAGTCTATAAAATTAGCACCCCAAGTACTTAACACCTGACAACTACTTATCAACTAGACACTTTTTTAAAAAAGATTTATTTATGCATACAGAGCTGGAGTACAGGCCAGAGGTGCAGGGGGTGAGAGGATTCACCAGAGGCAGAGTGGAGAGCAGAACAGGCAGACTGACGAAATACACTGCTCTGCTCAGGGGTGCAGGAGCACGGTCAGGAGAGATCTGCCACGCCATGTGGATCACCTCCTGGAAATCTAACTCATGCTGAAGTGGCTTTAGCCTCTTAATGCCATGCTTTAATCCACTGCCTACCAGGAGGATCCAAACTAAACACTTTTAGTCATTTATTTTCTTCTGATTTCCATTTGTCTTTTAAAATTCTCTTTTATTCCTTCCTCCAGTTATTGTTAACTCTTATTGCTTATTCTTAATCTCCAAGCCAAGCCTATCAGTTATTTTGGGGATTTTCCTTGGAGGTTAGGAATTGGGGTTATTTAAAACATTCTTTTTGGGGTCATTCCAACTATACATATACTTCCTAAAAATATATATAGTTTAATATAAAAGGTTTTTATTTCTTTGATTTTTATAAGTAGAGTTTTGGCAAGGATTTTTATGATTTTCTTAAAAAATAGTCTTACTTGGCAATATTTGCTATCTTTAATAAATTTATTCCTGTTTTAGAGGAGAAATATTTATACATAAAAATACTTACAGATGATGACGATAGGGACAATCAGATGGATTCTCCCATATCTTTAATAAAAGTGTGTAATCCAAATTGCACAATATTCCTTCATTTTACTAAATACTCCAGATGGTCTTTAGACCTTGTGCTTCAATATAACAAAATGGCTTTTGCATCTGTTCTGAATGAGGAAAAGAAAACCTCACCCTGTTCAGAAATGATAAGAACACATTTACTTATTTCTTCTTAATCTAAACCTTTCAGAAAAAAACAGACTCAAATTAATTCAAATATGAGACTAGAAAATTGACCTCTTCAGCATTTTATGGCCATATTCTCAGCAAGGCTCTTAGACTCAACTTTACAAGTATATGAGGACACTGTTGGAGCCACTAATACTGAGAAAAACACAAATCCAATACCTAAAATTAGGTTTTTACTAAATTATATTGCACTGCGCTTTTACACCTGCTTGGCAAATGAAACCCAGAAGAAAGGTACAATTACATAGATACTTTGCCAAAAATAGAAGACAGGGCGAAGATATTTTTTTAAGGCTAAAATAAAGAGAAAAAGGGAAGGAAGGAAAGGAAGAAAGAAACAAAGAATATGAAAGAAACCTATCCACAATCTATGGTAAGCAGATGCTCTCAACTACATTCAGTGTAAGTTAATTTTATTAAGAATTTATTAGGGGACAGACACTGTGCTAAACTGCTCATTACACTATTAATTAGTTGTTGTTGCCCACATTTCACAAATAATGTAGCTGATGCATAGATCAGTTCATTATTTGCCCAAGTTCATGCAACTAATTGGAAAGGAAATCAAGTTTGAAGCCAATAATTCTTGAAAGCGTGAGCTAATTTTATCCTTTTAATTATCCCAGATATAGAATATACCTCTCACAGGTCACATCTTAAAATTGGAGATATTGATGAGACTTTGATTTACCAACCCCAATTATGTATTAAATAGTAGGGAACTGATGACCCACATTCTCAATTTTTTTATTGTTTTATGTGAACAAATAACATGTTCCTGTATAGTATATGGTATGGTATTAAATAACCATAGTGCTGTACAGGAATCTTAAATCCATATTTAAGTATTGGAAGTCATTCTGAAAAGGCTACCTATTCTATGATTCCAACTACAAAATATTCTGGAATGGGTAAAACTATGAGACAGTAAAAACAACAGTGACTGCCAAGGGCTAGGGGTCATTGGAGGATGAATAAGCAGAACACAGGATTTTTAGGACAATGAAAACACATTATACGATGCCATCATGATGGGGAGATATCATTATACATTTGTCTAAACCTATATGATATACAACACCAAGAGTGAAACATAATGTAAGTTGTGGACTTTGAGTGATTATGATATGTCCTGATAGTTCATCAGTTTTAACATGTGTTGCCCTCATATGGTGAATGGTGAAATTGGGTTGGCTATGTTTGTATAGGGACTAGGGAAATAGGGGAAATTTCTATACTTTCTGTTCAGTTTTGCTGAGAACATAAGACTACTCTAAAAAAAAAGTCTTAATTTAAAAATGTATATGATAAAGCTAACAACCCTTGATTGACAGTCTGAATTTTTTTTTTTTTAGAAAAAGTTACTCACTGCTTAGAATATTATTCTAGCCAGAGACCCATTATGTTCAATGGTAGAATAAGAAAGGAAATACATTTATGAAATTCTTTACCTTATGAAATGCATATAGAAAAGCTTTTTCTTTATCAGTATGATCTATAAATTAAACAAAACAAAATGTGATTTTATCTACATGTTTTTATCTAAAGACTAGTTAAAGGTAATTTTTTTGTTTGATCTATACTATGTATATATTTGTGTTGATGAAAATAAACTCATTAATGCATCTTGTATCCTTTCTGCTTTCACTTTGCATATGTTTGTAAGCAATGCATTATAATTTCAAGTAATATAGAGCTGTAAAAAGTAGAAATTACTATTCCAACCTCCTACTTCCATTGCCCACAGGTAACCTACTTCCTGGACAGAGAAATATGAGCTGTACATATAGAGATATGTATGTGTGAGTCTGAAGTTGTAATATACACTTTATTATATATGTTTATTTCAAATACATATGTTATGGTTAATAGAAGTGAAATAATACCATTATATGTTTTTATTCAACCTGCTTTCCTATAGCTCTGATTCCTCTCATTTTTATTACTAGCTGGAATCTGTATGTGATGGCAGGAGCAGAAGCAGCCATATGTTATGGTTAATAGAAGTGAAATAATACTATTATATGCTTTTATTCAACCTGCTTTCCTATAGTTCTGATTCCTCTCATTTTTATTACTAGCTGGAATCTCTATGTGATGGCAGGAGCAGAAGCAGCCACCTTGAACTCAAAGGTGAAAGTCATGTTTGGAGGCAGAGTCATTTGACCTTGGATCTGTTACAAGGTACTCCTTTGCTCAAGCCATTGTGTTTTAGAATTTGTTCTTTCATTTGCTATAGTACCTTAAACTATACCCTAACATGATACCCCTCGATGCTCAATTCAAATGGCAGCTATTCTTGGAAGGCTTATGGACTTCCATTTCCATCCTATCAAAACTACTTTTTCTTTTCCCAGTACTCTTTGTATTTTGAAATGTTTCTTTTAGAAATTATAATCCTCAGGTTTTATCCTACTGATTTTAATTTAATGTCTCTTATCCAACACAGAAGCCTTATCAAATGTTCCAAACAAATGTAGGTATTGATACCCTATTCATTGCTAAGCTCAAGGTGTGACTCCCATAGGTGGTCAATAAATAGAATACAACAAACTAGGTTTGAATTGGACAGTGTTGGTTAAAATGGGATATCTTAAAAGATCAGTACTGTGAAGGACTATAGGTAGATATCTTTGGTCAAGAAGATTATTTTGAAAAGCTTTTCTAGAAGTGTTTTCCTCAGTTAATGTCAACAATTTCTCTAAATCCAAGCAAAACAATGATTATTGGTAATAATAATTTTTAAAATGTACTAGAAATAAATGTTTGTTACATAAATTTTCAGATGGGCCTTCCATAGCTTAAAAGCAGCTAGTGTGACTATCCACTTCAGCTTGAATCTTTATATTCACCATTGAAGCATTTGTGAGAAAATTCACCATTAACCTCCTTATTCATAAGCAAGTCATATCTTTATATTATTAAGAAAATATAATTTATGCTTTTATTATAATGGAGGAAGTAGATATGTGAGCTACTTAAATATATAAATGGTCTACAAGTCATTTATTATTATTAAAGTCATTTCAGAAGCCTTTTTTCACAATATTTCATAGAAATAAAATAACCTAGCAATTATAAGAAATGTCTAGGAATGATAGCTCAGAAACCTCTATACAAGTATACTTGGGACATTCACTTTGATAGCTAAATAATTCCATCCTTTTCCCATAATTCTTATCCTTTCCATACTAAAATAGGTTCAAGGTAAGTTCTCTAAATTTTCCAAACATTCCATATTTTAGAAATATTTTTATATAAACAGATATGCCCATAAACAAACACGTGTGTTATATTATCAAGAATGAATTAATGTGATCACAAGAAGATATGGGATTTCTCAGTAACACCCAAATTTCTCCCTGGATGATGTCAGGTTATCACTGCCTGCACTTTCCTCTTTGATAAAGGCTTTTGGGGGATTTTTCCCCTCACTTATAGTTTGGCATGTAAGATCATGCAGAAAATTCTGTTCTCATTTTATTTGAATGTTTACATAAAGAATAATTATTGCACAGTGTGAAATAATGAATATTCAAGTGATAGGAATCTGAATTTGTGAAACTGACTGTTTCAGAATATTTTTATTTAAATGGATGAAATGGAATGAATTTCCTTTTTGGCCTCCTCTGTTCCTTTCAAGATGTATTCAGTGGTGGGACATGTTCCCCCATGTACATTGTTTCTTAGTATTAAAGTGGAAAGAGATTGTTTTTCTTTAAATGAAAATAAAGTTAAGGGATGTCACTAGAGATCAAAAGCTCCACTGTAGTCTCTTTATCTAAAAGCACTATTAAATTATTTCTGTGAGTTTTGAGTTCTTTTATGTATTCTTTGTGGGAAGATATTTGTTCATCAACAGGTCAATAAAATGTCTTGTGTGCTACAAAATTTTAAGGTTTTCTGTTATTTATTAGAGAGGAAGCACTATTCTTGGTAGAACTGATTTTCATGATAAATGTCCAAATACCACTTACATCATATATCTCAGAAAACATGTACTAGATCCTATTTAGCATTCAGTTCTGGAGATATAATAAAAAAAACCCCACATGTATTCCTGCAATGTGCTGAGGGGGTAGTTTCAGCCGATAATAAAATGACCTTTCACTCAGGGCACTTTTCCTCTTTAAAGCTCAAAGATTCTCTTAATGTTTAATGGCCATGTATATCTCTGTTTATTATTTTTAAAAGCTTCATAAGTACAGCTGTATATTGTTATTTTGCATAAATTCAAACATAATGTTCCTCACTTTTAAAATGATTTTTCTTTATTTCTTCCACAAATTTCTGAACTCCAGCACCCAAATCTAAGCTATATATTGTGAAGGTTGTTGAGTTTCATATGCATTAATTGTAAGAAGACATATGCCAGCAGAGTTACTGGAGTCTGGCTTTGGAGACAGAAACACCTGTGCTCAGGTCTTAGATGGCATCTATAAGCGGACGTTTGGTCAATTACCTAATGTCTCCCTGAGTGACTGACCTGTCTATTAGGTTAGCATGTATTCATAGAGAACACACTTCACATGGTGGGAGTGTTATAAATCAGTACTAACACAATGCACACAAAGATTAATTTTTGTAGTACCTTGGAACCATTGGTTTATGACCAGGGTTGACTGGTCTCTTGAGTTCTACCTCTGAAGATTGTTAAGGCCAAGGGACCAATTTAGTAGCATACCTCTAACCCAACAGCTGTGTCCCATGCAGTGTAGAAAGTGGGGTTTTCAGCTTATGTGATAGCAGTATTCAAGAAGAAACTTGACATGTTCGGGTGATTCAAAAAACCTCATTTTTATATTGTCATTAGTACAAATATCTGTCTAAAGCAGTGGTTCTAAATCCAGGGTGATTTTCCCCCTTGAGAACTTTTGGCAATGTCTGGAAAGATTTTGTTTGTCTTACTGAGAAGGAAATACTTTGGTCATCTAGTGTGTAAAAACCAGGTAGGGCTGCCATAATAAAGCACCACAGGCTGGGCCATTGAAACAACAGGAATTTATATTTTCATAGTTTTAGAGGCTAAAAAATTAAGTCAAGGTGTGAGCAGAGCTGGTTTCTTCTAAGGCCTCTCTCCTTGACATGTAGATGTCCATCCTTCCCTGAGTCTTCTTCCAGCCTCCCCTCTGTTGTTTCCTGTGTCCTAATGTGCTCCATTTGTAGACAGCAGTTGTATTGGACTAGGGCCAATCCTAACTATTTGTTCTAATTTTATTACATCTTTTAATAATCTATCTCCAAATAGTGTGAAATTTGCAGTACTAAGTGTTAGGACTTCAACATAAATATTAAGGGGGTGGGGACACAACTCAGTCCTTAACACCAAAGATGCTTCAAGGCACAGGACAAGCTTCTCTTCCCCAAATGTATACATACAATAAATGTTTCTCCTTAAGTTTTAGCAGTAGCAAGACCCTAGTCTAGAGGTTTAGTCTCCCTTATAATGAATAATTTTTAACGAACAACAAGCAGTTGACTAAACATGTCACTGAAACAAAGTTCCATAAAACAATACCCCCACTATATATGATGTGCTTTGATATTTTATTTTCTGTATTTTTAATATTGGTTGCAATCATTAGATTGGTTTTATGACCTATAAATGTACTCAATGTATTAAAAAGGCTGATCTAAAATTTTGCCCAACTTTATATCCCTTACCAGTTCATATTTAAAAAATAATTATGATGAATGGAATGCTACTCTAAATCATGACACTGGTTTTTAGCAGAGATACTCGGATTTATTAGTCAAAATAATTATTTTTAAGTAGCCTTTTAAAAAGCAATGCAGTTGTTCAAATGATGCTATGGTTTCTAACGTTCAAGAATTTCTTTTGAAAAATACACATTATTCCTTTAGAATCTGTAGACAATTGTGATGTTATAAAATTACATCACTTTTTTTTGCTGTGAATTTATTTAGATAACATATCAATTAAGTGACTGCCTTTTCTGTATATTTAACTCTGCCTGACCTTTGACTGTTGCTAAAATTTTAATCCTTTCTCATGAGTGATTACACAGTACCTGTTAAAACCTTCACCAGGTTATACCATAACTCTAAAAACAATTCCCAAACAATATCTTATTCAGTATTTTCTGTGGCTCAGAATAACTGTAAGATGACTTTGAATGGAGCCATACGCATTTGCATATGTTTGTTCCGTGATGTGTTCAGTGTCTGTGGCCTGCGTGGGTGACCATATGCAAAGGTATGTGAAAAGACATGACTGTTCAGTTCTTCAAGTCACACATCTTTGTTGTAGTAGTTAACATATATTAAGGAAAGTTTTCTGTAGTTTTGTGGCGAGAAAAGTTTCATGTCCACTTTCATTGAAATGTTGGAAAGGAGGCAAATTTCCTAAAAGGCATATTGTAACCATCTTTGCAATGAAGGAAGCCAAATGAATTTTCTTTGGCAGCTTTATGCTACACCCAAAAGATATTTAAGACACATGTTTCTATCATTTATGCTGAAAATTTCAAAATAAATGGAATTCTAATGCAATGTAATAAATCACTAAAAATGGCATAAGAATAAAATGAATATTTTAGTATGTATTATACAAGTAATACATGCTTGTGACTTAAAAGACGTCTTTATAAAATGAGAAGTCTCAGTCTTTAGAGGAAATTGCAGTTAATCGTTCCATATCCTTAGAATATTTAGAACATAGAACATTTTTATGCAGATGGCATGCACACTGCTCAAATTGTTCTTTCCCTTGCCTTTTTAAATTTAAAATTTATCTTGCAGATCTTTCACATTGGAGCATACTTACTTGTCTCATCATTTTCAATAGATACATACTGCTCCATGGTATATGAAGGAGAGAATGTTCACATCTCAGCTAAGGAAGACAATCAATTGTCTTTATTTTTCTTTAAATCAATTTTATATTGGTAGTCTATTCCTTGGTAACTCAAAGCTTAAAATCTTCCAGTTCAGGGCTTTGCCGTATAGCATCAGCTGAACCTAAGAGGCTTTCATAGAACAGAGGTCATGGGTCATGGTGTCTCACCTTGTCTTTGGTGGCTGTCTTCCTAGGCTTACAGAAGCTGAGATGCATGTTGTCCCATCTGGTCCTTAGTCACAAATCAACTGAGAACTGATGATTTCCCTCGAGTCCTTTTGGAAATTTTCAGATCCTCTTCATATGTCATGTCACTCTCAGGCACTGGGGCTTGCTGTGCCTTGCTGGAGCTTGAAAATCTTCAAACCCTCCCAGCCCTATTCTTGTTATACCACACAGTCTTTCAGGCTTCCGTCCAAATTGAGGGGACCTGGTCATTTCTGACCAACTACTGGAAATTGGTTCTCTTTTCTCTGGGCAAAATGGTGTAAAATAGTTTGTTCCTTCCACCCCAGGATTAAGCTTTAAATGGAAGACTCCTTTCTAGGGTGTAGGCATGTTCCCCTTCTAACTCCTTCCCTTCTTCCAACCCCAGGAAATTTTTATCTGTGTGTAAGGGTCTATTTTTCATTGCACAAATCTCTAAATATAAGCACCTAGGATTTTGAAACTCAAAAGTCAAACATTTTCCACTTATTTGTTATTTGCACACTATTTGTACATGACTTGGCCCTGGAAACAAGGCATGCAACACACAAGATGAAGAAGAAATTCAAGCAAAACAACCCCCAAACAGCCAACCTTACAAGTGTTATCTTGTCACATGTTTATATTCTATTTAAGATTTTTTTCTCTGTAATTTATGTTGTTTCCAATTTTACTGTTGTTGTTACAAGCTACAATAAACATATTTGTCCATGTAACTTGAAAAAGTATATAAGAATAGCATTGAAATTCCTGAGACAAAGGGCACAGATAATTATACTTTAAAGATCGATGAATATTACCTCATTTCCTTTACCCAATCTTATGTAAAAGGGTCTATTTCACCATAGCTTCTTCCACTAGGGTTTTATCACATATTTAAAATTGTTTCAATGTGATGGCTAAAAATACTTTCTCTTGGCTTTCGGTCCATGTCTTTAGTTATAAGAAAGGCAGAACATATTCTCACAGACCTTCTAGCTTTTGCTTCTTGTTTTCCCTGAACAGCTGCTTATTGACATGTGAAAAGCTTTGTTAAATAATTTTAAAGTGGTTTAAATAGAATATTTTCAAGAAATATATATTCATTATTTGTTTGGGAAAGTAGATCATATAGAAATTAAGACACATATTTCTCATTTGACATTTGAAAGCCATTTAATAACTATTGTATAGGGTTCAGAAAACAAAATTTGAGATGAAAAACTGATTCACCAAGACAGAAGCAATAATTTTGAGTTAGCAGTGCTGTGAGACCTCCCCACTGCCAATGCAGAGCCAGTACTTATTAAAATGACATTTGTTCTGCTGGTCACATGTCATCAGTCATGAGACAACAATTCACAAAGTCAGTGACTGTCTCTTAAGCATGTCACTTTGCAAAGATTCCAATGAGTAATTAACCCAATGAATTTTAGTCTCGACTCAAATGAAGCAGAGGGTCCATCTCACACATCTTATGTTGTCACTTCTTCAAGTAACTTCCTGTAGAGTAGATTATTTCCTCTGAGTATTCCACAAAGAAAAGCTAAAAAAAGACACTAAAGAACCTTATGAGGAATGCATTAACACTTGACTGCCATCTCTGTCATTATTTTTTCAACACCTTAATTAGGTACTATCTAAAATATTTCTGACTTCTCACTGTGCAAATCTTCTCATGTCCATTTTTCACATTTTCTGTTTTATATGTGCTATAACACACCCAAATTAGTATTTTCAGCTAGAAAGCATCTTAGAATCTGAGAAATACCTTATAGCCACCACATTCTTCCCTCATCTGAATGATAATTGCTACCATGCCCTGAAGTCATACTACGTGTCAGGCAACCCCAATGGGGATGCTTCTCTTTTTACAAATAGAGCCTGTCACTGAAAAACATGTCCCAAGTCAACACCCAGGAAATTGCAGAACCAGCATTAGTAGTCTCTGAAAGTCTGATATATTCTGGAAGAAAACAAAGAAAGACTTTAAAATATAAGCGGTGGCATTTCTTAAATTAGATTTCGCCAGAACTGCTATATAATAGCTAGTGATGCCAAGACCTCTCTACATTACTTCTGGGCAATCAGCTGTCCCTCCAGTGTTCTGACTAGTTATGTTTAATTGCATTTAAAAATGGTAAGACAGCATGTGGTGTTCGAGCTTCAGACAAGGAGAAAGAGGTTTTGTAAAGAATAGACTAGAGTCCTGGTCTTTCTTTTCGTCACTGTTTTTCCAAAGAAATAACCCTAGAAGGACCCTCTCCATGCTGTCCATCCCAGCATACACAGTCTTCTCTGACTCTTCATCTCATCGTATTTATGATGCGTCACAAAGAGAGCTCTGAAAATGGCTTTTCCCAAAGACGCAGAAAGGAAGGATAAGATATGGGAAGCAGGGTTAGTAACGGACCCAGAGTAGTCTGAGTGTTGGAGTTAGACCTGGATGATGGAGCCTGTTGAAAATAGCACAAGAAGGGCCCTCCGTGGTGGCACAACAAGTTAAGGCACAGCACTGTGAAGCTGACCACAGCCGCTTCAGTACTGAGTTGGATCCCCATCCAAGGAGGTGACCCACATGCAGCAGACCTCTCCTGTCTCACCTACTGCTCCCCTCAGCACTGTATGTACTTTGTCAGACTGACTGTTCTCTTCCCCATTCTGTCTCTGGTGAATCCTCTCACCACCCCTGCACCTCTGGCCTGTACCCCAGTTCTGTATGCATAAATAAATAAATCTTCTTTAAAAATACCTCATGAAAATGGGAATTTGGGGAATATACTGTTCTTGAGGTGAATGTGTCCTGGGCAGCCGTTCAGGACAGCAGTTGGCAGGATCCTGACACTGCTCAGTGAGGGGCCCATGGCCACTGCATACCATGCTGCATAATTCAGCCCAGAGCAAGTCTGGTAAGTGAGTCCCTCAGGTTTATCAGAAGGCAATATAGAAGTTCATTGGTGATTCAGGTATATAACCCTCATGCTACCTAGGAACTTTAGACTGAAAAGCCCCTATTTCATTTAATTTCTTCATTTTGCAAAACCGAAGCTTTATCAAAGGAAGCTTGCTTGTCCAGACCACGCAGAAAAAGAAATATTTCCACACACATTGTAATTTTAAACTAGTATTTACAGAGTGTTCCAGTTCTATATTTGTGACCTATTTAATAAGTAAATGATGCAGAAATTTCAGGTGTCCCTAATAAGCATGTTTCCCCTTATAGTAGCTAACATTTATTGAACTTGGCATGATGCCAGCTGCCATGTTACACTCTGCCCACATTATGTAATTCAATCCTTACAGTGACATTGGCAGAAGGGAACTGATAAATCCCCATTTTATCAGTGAGAAAACCCTCAGAGTTTTTTTTTTTAAGACTGATTTATTTATTCCTACAGAACTGGGGTACAGGCCAGAGATGTGGAGCGTGAGAGGATTTGAAAGGAAAAGGCGGAGAGGAGGGACGGACGCCATGAGTCTGTTCCCAAGTTCTGTGACCTGCCGCAAGAAAGGAAGGCTTGAGGCAGAACGGCTGAGCAAGCAGAGTTTATTGATCTGGGACAGCAGCTGAGACGGAGCCCCTAGAGTGGGGTCTGCAGCTACTGCCCCCTCAGTAAGGGGGAAGGGTCTCTTATATAGATTCTAAACTCAGATTCCAAAGGGAGTGACTCATTGCTGTGTCCTTGATGTGAGGCCCAGTTCATTATCACCTTCAGCTAGTCCCATCCCGGATGCAAGGTTGGATGCAAGGCTAAATTCTTTACTGCCCTAATTCAGTCCTTGTGAGTAAATCTTTACTCACTCCCAACAGGACTCACCAGGGACAGAGTGGGGAGCAGAACAGGCAGATTGACGAAATACACTTCTGAGAGAAGCAGTGGGTGGGTCAGGAGAGGTCTGCCACTCCATGTGGTCACCTCCGGGGCAGGCGGGGATCGAACTCATGCGGAAGCAGCTTTAGATTCTTAGAGCAGTGCTTTAACCCGCTGCACTACCAGGGAGGGCCAACCCTCAGAATTTTTACATCATTCATCAATAACTAATGTACTCTCATCCAAGTTTTCCAATTCCAGAGCTCAAGAACTCTTCACTTCTATAGCAGATTGAACCCCTGTACAGCATTGAAGCATTTCAAGGAACTCAAGTCACCAGCCTGGGAGGGCTTCACATGCTGTTCCTTGTCCTAAATATTCGCAAGGTTTCAACTTTGACGAATATTTCATGCTCAATGGCACCTTAACAACGAGGAATTTTCTGACCACTCTGTAGAGGATAACTGCCACTTGGACACCCACATTTTTTATCCCCCCTATCTTATTATTTCTACAAATAATTTGTTGTCACCTGACCTATTATGAGCATACTTCTGCATTGTATCTTTCTGTGCTCACTGTCTTTGCGGTCAGAAACTTGAATCTGTTCCCTATGTCTCCAGGACCTAGACAAATGCTTAGCACACGGTAGAGACTCATGAAATATGTGTAGAATGAATAAATGAGTGAGAGAGAATGAATGAATCAAATAGGTACAAACACAACTCCATCTTCATTCTCATATGATACCTATCATAGGAGCATCTGGGGACTTCAGAGGTCTGATTTTTAAAAAGCCAACTGAAAAACAAGTAATTATGTCAGTTGCTGATAAGTTGCTAGGGGATAACATTTTTATTCAAGAATGACAACTGGGAGAAGAATATACAAGTCTGTTCTCCTTCTCTGTCCTTGTGCTCCCTTCCACCTTGCATAGCTCTGTATAGCTAAGAGTCACTGGGGACACTTGATCTGACAAATATGGAAGCAGCATTTTTTTTTTCTTCTCATAAACCAAACACTTCATTCCCAGCAGGTAACATTTAGCATTGAAGTGTTTTTTTGACTCCAGCACTTATCAGTGTTTCTGAAATATACAGGATAATTAAATTACTCAGAGGTTGTGTTTTCATCAGGAGCAAATTTAATGAATATTCAAGATGTTCATTGTTAGGAAAATGGGAAAAGATTGTCAGAATATTTCCATTACAGCATCAAAAGTCATCCAGAAGAGGGTGCTAATGTTCTTTGTGAAATAATCATTCTTCCTCTCTCTTTCTCTCTCTTTCTCTCTCTCTCCCTCTCTCTCCCTTTTCTTGCACTCTTTCTCTCTCTCTCTTTTAACAGAACTGTCTTCAGAAAACTGATTAAGTGATGTTAACTATAGGCACTGTGCATTAAGTAAAAAATTTACTTTTTGTTCAAAAGTCAAAATCATTGATAACACTAAAATTTCTAAAAACAGGTACAGTTTGTAAAAATCTACCTCAGATAGGTTACTCAACAATAAATTACATCACTACCAAAAATAATATATTTTCTATCATCAAAAATGCCCACCAGAGCTAATACTGTGAAAACATAAACCTGTCAGAGCTAAGAAAACATGAACTCAAAATAAATATTTTGGTAACATTAAATAGTTAGCCAGAGATATACTTTAAAATCAGAATACTTTGTTTCATTTGATTTATAGCATGTTTTTCATTCAAGTATTTCCTCTTTTTTTTTTTTGAGGGTAAAGATGATTGCAACTTGCTAATTTTGAATTAAGAAATATTATAGTATAGATTTTGGTACCCCAAATGAAAACAGAAATTTGACATGGCAGCCTTTTTGGTTCACTTGATCAATCAATAAGATTTCAAAAAGTGCAAGTTTCTGTGAACTAAGTAATTTTCAAGATATAAGTTGAAGATAGCTAATGGCAAAACTATTTTGCATTTTTGCTTAAAATGTGCCCTGATTTCTCCTCCTTACCCTAGATTTCTGAGTGCCAGTCACTATATTTAAAATAATTTTTAGTTTGTTTGTTTCTTTGAAGAGAGCAGTCATGCAAACTGTTAATTTTCTGTGGGCAAAATAAATGCAAATAATAGGAGCTTTCTATGTCTGCCTACATGATTTACTTAGGACACAAATAAGAGAAGCCATGCAGACAGCTAAAGCTGTTTTTACATTCCACTATTAGCTTGTAGGCTTTGCATTTTGTAGGAACATATGTATTCCAAAAAGCGAAATAGATGGATGGCCTTAAATGAAGGTCTCTTCTCATAGAGCTAGTATAATAGCTCATTGAAAAGAAGCAATGCTTTTGCATAAACAGAGGAAATGCATGTTCCACTTTCAGCCAACATCAGTTAGCACACTCAAGTGGAGGAACTAGGGCAGATGGAAGAGTTAGAGAACAGAGCAGACATTGAACAAGCCGCTGAAACTTAAAACGTCTGTCCTGTGCTAAAAGCCATTGCAGCGACTCTCCTAAACTCATCAGTTAGAGGCCAATTATTTGACTGCTTGTTCTCAGAGCCATTCCCTGCCTGTCTGCACAGAGGAAAGTACTAGCCATTCTCGCCTTCTGCTTCCATATGGATGTAGCTAATGGCTGACTTTGGTGGATGCATGGGAAGTAAGGGAAAGGCAAATCCAATATTCCCCCACCCTTCCCCTTCATTATGGATAGCATCTCTGGTAGTGGCTGCAGTGCGGGTGTGGCTCTGGTTCCTGGACAGTGTCTCCTATCTCCTGGTCTCATCTCTCACCAGACTGGTCCACCAGCGTCCCTTGCTGCCCAGCTCTGGTACAACCAACCACCCTCTGGTCACTTGAACCCTCAATTGGTGTGGCCTCCTGGCTATTGCTAAATGCAGGGTTGCTTCACGGCATTATTTGGTTTCGTAGTTATTCCATCACCCTAGTAAGCAGTTCCCTGTATTTTCCTTGGGTTTGAAATGCTTACAGGGCTCCTTTTTTGATGACACAGAGGATCATCTTTTGTGCTATAGGAATATTTGGAAAGAATTTACTGACCTGGTTTAACCTGTAAATTTGACTCCACAGCTTATTTAACTCCATCTGGTAGGGCAGTGAAAACACAAAGATTTGGTTAAAAACTTTTCTTCTCCATCTTTTTCTACCTGTTCTTCATACACAATGAATATATGTCATAACTCTGAGGAACTTATAATAAATGACATCTCTGGTGTGGGTATAGGTAACACGTGCTTTGTATATAAGTCAAGAAATAAATAAACAACCTTCATGAACAAGCTACAACCTTAGAAAGGTGTAGCCATGGAAGGTAGGATTGTGTATGTCTCAGGATGATAATACGCTATTATTTGTTGTCGGTTATCTATATCTACCCATGAAATGAGAATGGAAACAGTCCTTCCTTGTCAGATTGATTTGCACATAAAATGAGAGACATTTTAAAAAATAGTATCTGGTTAGGATTGATGCTATTTTTTTCAGTATTCCCATTATATTCTCTCTTCTCTATATGGGATGTCATTTATTTATGTGTTAACTTTGCTTCCTTTTTTTAAAGATTCCTTTATTTAGACATACAAGAACTGGGGTACAGGCCAGACATGCAAGTGTTGAGAGGATTCACCAGAGACAGAGCAGGGTAGAATAGGCAGATGGACTGAAATACACTGCTGAGGGGAGCAGCAGGTGGGGTCAGGAGAGGTCTGCTGTGCCATACAGATCACCTCCCTGGCCTAAGATGGAGCTTGTACTGCAGTGGCTGTTGATGGCTTCATAGTGCTGCATTTTAATTCTTTGAGCCCCCAGGGAGGGCCCTTGCTTATTTTTCAACTGAGGTATAATTGACATATAACATTATGTTTCAGGCATATGACAATATTTGCATACATTGCAAAATTATTACAATAAATCTAGTTAAGATTTTCACCATCCATGGTTTCAAAAAAATGTTCTTCTTGGAATAGGAACTTTTTTTTAAAGATTTATTTATTTATTCATATAGAACTGGGGTACAGGACAGAGGTGCAGGGATGGTGAGGGGATTCACCAGATTCAGAATAGGGAGCAGAACAGGCCCACTGACGAAGTACACTGCTGAGGAGAGCAGCGGACGTGTCAGGAGAGGTCTGCCGCGCCATGTGGTCACCTCCGGGGCAGGTGGGCATCGAACTCATGCTGAGGTGGCTTTAGCTTCTTAGTGCTGTGCGTTAACCCGCAGCGCCACCAGGAAGGGCCCCGGAATAGGAACTTTTAAGAGTAGTTTTCAAATATACAATACTGTATTGCTGCCCGTAGTATACCATGCAATATATTTATATGTTACAGCCCTATGATTCACTTTCTCCAATCTCCAAATCTGTTCTTTTTACACCGTCTTGTGCTTGCTTTAACTTTTCTATTTCCTCTTTATCTAAGTAAATACTTAAAAACAAACTTTAAAAGTTTCTTTCAAATAATTATTATTTCTTGTTCATAGTGTGTAAATTCTTCTTTTTGTCACATCATCTCACTGTGATAGAATTCACTTTCTTACAAGTTCTGGATGTTTAACTGGCTGCTCATGTCCAGTTGAGACTGACCTCAGGGCATCTTGAGTTCCCTGAGTTAAGGAAATATCCCCATATGGTTATTTTTGCATTGCTGCTTTCTGAGAGTTCATGGGTATCACTCATTAATTCGGTGTCCATTTTCAAGTTGCTTTTCTGCATTAGTTTGTGCTCCACAACGTATATTTGGACGTGCCCATTCACACGATGCTGGGTTTGAATTTCGCTGGATTACTTTTTTCTAACCTCAGCACTAGGGATGCAGCCCAGTTTCTGGCTGCTTCCCAGAGCTGGTAAGGGGCAGTATCTCTCTGTTCGGAGAACTCCTGGCTTCCTGTAGGTGTCACTGCTCTAGTTCCATGAATAGAGCCTGTGTCCTAGATACCTTTTCTACATAGGCACCCAAGCCCCCAATTCACCTATTTGGGTCTATACCCACTTCTCCTAGTATTCTGCTACATTTCAATTTAAGATCCTTCCCACCTCTCTGAGCTTGAATTTCCTTGAATTTCAGATATATTCTGGAAATACATCTTTCTGGGGTTTGAATTTGCACGTGTATTCAAAAATCTTTTATTATACAATATTTTATGAATTCAGATTTAATGGAGGAGGGGCTGACTGTCCTCAGTTTTATTCCCCATGTTGACCATATAGAAAGAAAATATGTTTGATAATTATAGAAAGATTGTCCAGTTGCGGCCCTCTCTGGTGGAGCAGCAGGTTGAAGTGCTGCACTGTGAACCTGGCCATGACCACTTGAGTGCAAGTTTGATCCCTGACCAGGGAGGTGATCCACATGGCGTAGCAGACCTCTCCTGATCCACGTGCTGCTCCCCTCAACAATGTACTTCATCAATCTGCCTGTTCTGCTCCCCACTGTCTTTGGTGAATCCTTTCACTGCACCTGCACCTCTGGTCTGCACCCCACTATGTATGCATAAATAAATAAACCTTAAAAAAACAAAACGAAAGAAACTACTACACTTAGCTGATAATGAATTCATTAATTTTAAAATGGTGCAATATATATTCCCGTAAGCTTATTGATATGTTTGATATGCTTTTGGCTGGAAGTTACAAAAATTTCAACTGAAATTGGCTCAAACAATAAGATTTTATTTTCCTGTCTTTCCAAAAGCCAAAAATAGGGCCATACCGCAGCTTCCTAACAGAATGATACAGCCTTGGCCCTGCTTCAGCTCAAATTCATGGATCCTCCAGCTTCTCCCTCATGATTACAAGACAACTGTAGCAACTCCAGGCCTGTCGAACTTAGTATCTCTCAAGATGTAGGGGAAAGAGAAAAGAATTGATTTCTTCTTTAGGCCTCTCTTTTTAAGTATAAGGGAAAATAACAAGGTTTGCAGTTATTAATCACATAGCTCATTAACTGAAATGTTTCTTATGCACCACGTCAAACCACTAACTAGTATAGGGTATAGAATTACCACAAGTTAACAAAGATCAAATAGACTCACTTGTGAGTTGGTAATGAATCCAGGCTTCTGTGTAGCACAGGGTTGTACCCATTGACTGAACAACATCAAGAGCATGTTACCTTGGGGAGCAGGAGCAATAATGTTTGTCATTTTCACCTTTTAGATCACTGATCACATTAGGAAAGAATCTGGAGGTCCATTCTCTGGGCTCCTTTTCTTCTCCACTTGCCTTTTCCCTTTTTTCTTTCAGTCCCACCCCTACTAAGGCACATGCAATTTTGGAGACTATCATTGTTCTGTTTCTATTCTGTAATGCAAGGTAGATTTTGATCACTGGTACCTCCTTATAGTCTAGGAGGTATGTTCTGTGCAAACAAAAGGTTTTTCTTCAAGTTAAATCTCAGGTTAACTTCAGGTTAACTATGAGATAGATGGGGCTGTACTCATCACTATCCTGTTATAGAAATTTGGTCTTTCAGAAAGCCCAGTCATCTTTGAGAGGCTCGTGTTTAGACACCACTGGGAGACACAGGAAAATTCTCTTGGCAGAACAGAACGAGAGTGTTCAAAGCAGTTAGCAGCGATGCGCTGTCATGAATGGAGCAGAGTCCTGACTGGCTCAGGCTCACGGAATAATGTGGGAATTCGCCCTCACTAGAATACTGTGTGGTGACTGGTAACGACTCCAAGATACTGTGGGCCATGAGCCTTTTTTTCTTTTTTTAAAGATTTATTTATTTATGCTTATAAAACTGGGGTACAAGCCAGAGGTGTGGTGGGTGAGAGGATTTGCCAGAGACAGAATGGGGTGCAGAACAGGCAGATCTACTGAAATACACTGCTGACGGGAGCAGTGGGCAGGTCAGGAGAGGTCTGCTGTGCCATGTGGGTCAGTTCCCTGGGAGGGAATCGAACTCATGCTACAGTGGCTTTGGCGAGCTTCATAATGCAGTGCTTTAACCTCTTTCACTCACTTACTATATATGTGATAAGTTATGGGACAGGGCCTCTGTGGGACGTCCTCTGGGGTGACATCATTGGCATTTACCAGTCACTTCCCCTATTTCCCCACCTCCAGGCACAACTCTGTTCTTTCTTCATTCCAGTCTCATCCTTTATTTCCTTCCAGACATACAGGGCACTAATCAGAAGCTGCAAGAAAAGTTTCCTCTTTTTCATGAGTACAGGGAGAGCTACCTTTAACAGTATGTAGGTACTGAGGTGAAACTGTTGTTCTATAGTGTAGACATTGGGATTAAGTGTCTTATTAAAATGGATAAGAGCTTCTCATGTAGGATAAATGTGAAAAAGATGGAAGACCATTTAGAATAAAATAAACTGAACCTTTTAATCTTGCTAAATACATAAATGAATCTCTTGGCATTACTAATGAAGGTGAATTCCCTTAGCCCATAGTGGCATAAAGAAATAAGCACTGCTATAAACTGAGTTATCTGATAATGTAGTTCCATCTCATATGTCTTTTAAGCATTAAACAGTTGCTTGACAATGGCAGGAGAGGTTCTTGACAAATGTCATACTTTCCTGGTCAAGGGGGGAAAAGTCAGGATTTTGATGGAAAAGTGCCAACCTGTCAGATGAAGATGTCAGCAAAGATATATTTTGAGTGCACATCTGCAAAAGGAGCTGAAAAACAGATACCGCAACTCACACTCAGTGGACACATTTCTGTACCTCGTAGCTTAATGCCCAGCCACACAGGAAGATGGAGATTAAGTTATTTCATTCTCCAAAACATTATTGGTCACTATTGATCAAACCTAGCCTAATTTTTTTTTTAAGTTAAAAATGAAAGGGGACAAGGAGAGGGGTAGAGGGGGTGAAAATGAAATGGGGAGTGAGCACCAGGGACCGTTGGTGGCTATAGGTGCTTTGGTGGTGGGTGCACTGTGGCAACAGCCCCTCAGGGGGATCTTATATTTCTGAAATACAGTGATTTTGTAAACCAAATGCTATCTCAGTTAAAAATGCAAATAAAAAGTTAAAAGTGAATGAAATATTATGTTTAAAAGTATAAGAAAGCAATATTTTTATACTTCATTTTTAAAGCCAATACAGCTTTCTCCAAGACATGAATATGCAAAATTATCTTTCTAGCACACGTTAAAACACACTTTTTGAGAGTAAACATCCTCATTTACTAGTAGTGTGGAGTTATGCCTTTAGGGCTCCATATTATTGCTCTTTGATCAATATTAAATACAAATGTATTAAATACAAATACAAATGTTGAAATATCTAAGTTCCATAAGTTATTAAAATTAAGTGACTTAAGGCAAATCTCTTCTTATTTTCATCATAAATAAAATTGAATAACACTAATAATTAAGCTTAATAATAATTAAGCTTCCCTATTTTACAAGCTCCTTTGTATTTAACTTAACACAAAGGCTGTCTTGTTTTACGTTTCTGCTTTAACTGTCACTAATGTTTCATATGTTTAAAAATCACACCAAAATTATAACTTAGCAGTTGAAAGGAGGATACTATACATAATACTGGAAATTCTAGCCACTAAAGTAAAGCAAGAAGAAATAAAGTGCATATAGATTGGAAAGGAAGAATCAAAACTGTCCCTATTAGCAGATGGCAGAATTGTCTACATAAAAAACACCCAAGAGAGCTACAAAAACACTCTGAGAATTGATTAATGAGTTTAATAAGTGTGCAGAATATTAGGTCAACACACAAAAATCAATCATATTTCCATACACTAACAGTTAATACAGGGAAATCATAATTTAAAACACACCACCACTAAGTTACCCCAAATAGAATCAATTACATAGGTATATACTTAGCACACCACATAGAGGATCTGGATGCTGAAATTACAAAATAGTAAAGAAAGAAATCAAAGAAGAGTTAATGAAATTAAGAGGCATGCCATATTCAGGGATTGGAAGAATGAACATAATAAGCCGCTTCTCCTAAATTTATCTGTAGGCTTAATGCAGTTCCTATCAAAATCCAATCAAAGTTTTGTAGACATAGACAAGCTTATTGTCAAATGTATTTAGAAAATTATGGTCTTGACAAAAAAAAAATTAACAGGAGGATTTACTCTTTCCAATATTAAGGATTTCTACTATGTAGCTACAGTAACCAGAATAATTAAATAGCGCTGTATTGGCAGAGAGAATTGCACAGATCTGTGGAATAGAATGAAATACCCAGATACAAACACTTGTAAAAATGCCCAACTCATTTTTGATAAAGGTGAGAAAAATCATTCAATAGAGAAAAAGGTGTAAGACCAATTGAAATCCATATGCCAAAAATAGTAATAATAGTTAATAAAAAGGAATCTCAGTTTGATACATCATATACAAAAATTGTAGGCCTCAATGTAAGACTTAGAGTTATAAAACTTCTAGAAAAATTATGAGAATATCTTTGGGTTCTAGGGCTAGGCAGAGTTCTTAGACCTGACATCAAAATCATCATCAATCCAAGGAAAAATCAGTAACGATTTTGAATCTCATACATATTGAAACGTATGGTCTGTGAAAAAGCCCACATGAAGAAAATGAATATCAAGTTACAGATTGGGAAAAAATATTCACAAAGCACTATGTGACAAAGAACTAGTATTTAGAGTATAAACAACTCTCAGATTAGAAGTAGAAAATAAATTAATGGTTGCCAAGGGCTACAATTGCAAGTAGCCTCTGGGTAAAAGAGAGGTGGGTGTGACAGGATCTGGTGGTATGGGAACTGTTTAGTGTCTTAACTATGTAGTAGTGGACACAGAGAAAGTTTCCTTTAACAAAGAGCACCTACCCAAGTGATAAAGTTATAAAGAACTTAGCATACTCACATACACATCTACAAACATATACATAAATGAGCAAAAATAAAACTGGAACAATCTGAATGAGATCAGTGAATTATGTCAATAGCAGTACCCTGGTTGTGATACTCCATAGTTTTGTGAAATTCCTCCATGGGGGGGAGGGGATTAGGTAAAATATACAAGGATCTTTGCATTATTTCTTGTAAGACTGGAATGTATAGCTATCTCAATAAAAATATTCAAAAAGGAGATAGCCTCACCATTACATTCATAATTGAAGTTTTGACATTGCATTTAATTATCTCCTGTAACATATACAAAATAAAATTGCATTTCTTTACTAGAAACAAGCCAATCTGCACAAATCAAATGGCCCAAAGCAGACCATACTGTGCTCTGTTAACAAAAATGAAGGCAAGCCAGCATTTGAGAAGGTATTGAAGAATATATTTTGGAGCTGAGAAAATACTTTTCCACAGAGGGGCAGCTCCAGAGGTTCCATACAGCTAGTGTCTCTCAGAAGAAACTCTTGCTCATTTTCTAAACTGGGGAGAACTGATCTAAAGGGCTTTATTTATTTAATTTATTTATTTTATTGTAAACTGGATTTTTTTAATGTAATATAATAGTTTATTTTTACATCATTTTGTACATTTTTCTTTTCATCTCAATTGTAGTCCCCGTGGGTTTCCCATCACCAAGTCACCCATGTGCCATCACCATAGTCCAGTGCACTTCCCTCCCCCCACTGTTTTTGATCCCATTCCCCACTCCACCCTCATAAAATGTCTCTGGTATATGGCTGTTCATTATTCTTATTATTTTATCGCCTGGCCCATTATACTCCTGCTATGAGTGAAATCATCCAGTACTTTTCTTTTTCTTTCTGGCTTATCTCACTAAGCATGATCTTTTCCAGCTCCATCCAAGTTGCTGCAAAAGACATGTGTTTCCTTTGTGTGTGTGTGTGTGTGTGTGTGTGTGTGT
>NW_004567105.1:51325126-51378241 GCF_000260355.1 Condylura cristata
TTTGCATCTCCCTTGTTACGAGTGATGTTGAACATTTTTTCATATGCTTGTTGGCCATCTGCATTTCCTCTTTGGAGAAGTGTCTTTTTAGCTCGTCTGCCCATTTTTGGATGGGGTTGTTTATTTTTGTGAGTTTTGTCAGTTCTCCATATATTTTTGAGATCAATCCTTTATCACTAGTTTTGTGTGAGAAAATTTTTTCCCAATTCTAAAGGGCTTTAACACCAAAATGTGATTCCTTCTCTTCCATCATGACCACAAGACAAGGCAGTTACTTCAGCTCCAGTAGTACCCAAAGAAGTACTTACATCTCCAACCAATAAATAAAGTTAACATTTTGATCCTCATTTATTCTCATCCTGGATTGATTTCTCAAGTACCTATAAACTTAGATAAAGGAGAAAGAGTCTTAGGTCAGCTGTATGAAAGGAAAAGGGAAAGGTCATTGGAAACATATCTAGTCTTTCTCTGCACAGCACACATGTTTGGACAAGTGGTTTATGGATATGGGAGGACTAAATGCAACTTGCAGAGCTCTTGACTCTGCATTTGATCTCAACCTGCTGTAGTAGTATCCTTTTCCATTAATTAATCATAACTAAAAACAGTCTGATGTTTCTAAGCATATTTAGTTGGGGCACGGCCTAGTCCCTGCAGAGTGACCAGTGTGTTTTAAAATGCAGCTTAAAGCCCTCCCTGGCCGCACAGCGAGGTAAAGCACTAAGAAGCTTAAGCCAATTCCGCATGAGTTCCATCCCTGCCTGCCCCGAAGGAGATCCACATGGTGAGGCAGCCTCTCCTGACCCGCCCGCTGCTCCCCTCAACAGTGTACTTCGTGGATCTGCCTGTTCTCCTCCCCACTCTGTTCCTGGTGAATCCTCTCACCCTCCGCATCTCTGGCCTGTACCCCAGTTCTGTATGAATACATAAATAAGTCTTAAAAAAAAAACCAGCTTAATTGCATAGATTCCATAAGGATTCAAAAGACGTGCTTGTGGAATTGAATGGTGGTAATGGTGTCAGTATGGGGCAGAGAGAGGAATGAAATGTGCATACCAGGGCCTGGAACTAGGAGGTGGGCCATGGAGGTCCTTGTGTGCTGTGGCACAGAACATACTTATCTTATTGTTGAAAGAGAGCCGAACAATTGTTACTTTCTACCTGTTTTAAACCTTGGGATGGAGAAAAGAGAACTTGAATTTATGTATCTCCCCAAGGCTTAGAGAATTGCTTCTTAACCACACACTAAATTTATAATACCCACTTATCATACCCACACTACATTTATGATAATACCTACTTGTCTTCCAGAGAACTAGCATGTTGAATTTCAAGTTCCAGTGGGCATAAGTTTTCTGTCAGCCATGAAGATTCCTGGGTCTCACTCTTAAAGAGCCTGCTTTAGTTGGTCTTGAGTGAACTCTGGGAAGCTTTGTGCTTAAACACTTAATTCTGATGCCTCAGGTTTTTGGATTGCATTTTTAGGAGCGTAAATGATTGCAATGTAAGCCAAACTCCCCTTCTGTACCATGAAAAGCTCTGGCTGCACTTTCAGATGTTATTAGCAAAGTAGGTGCTAGTCTCCACTAGAGGGTAGTATATCAAAATTTTTAGTTCTGAACAAAACTTTTAAATTGTGGAATTTAAAAAAATGAGAGAAACATTTTTTAGCACACTTTTTTTTTCACATGAACATATTGAAGAAAAAAACCTAAGAACTGATTTTCACCAATTTTTTTCTAGTTTAATAAATGACTCAGATTAAAATATTTCCTCAGTTGCTAACACGTTGTCATTCTGGGTGAAGTAATTATAGTGTATTAATTACAATAGCACCCACCGTCTCTATTTTACAGAGGAGCGACATGAGTCCCAGGGGGGAATTAAATCCAGGTCTTTAGAGTTAGTGGCAGAATTGGGACTAGATCCCAGGTGGTTACATCATTTCCTATAAACCATTTTATAAAAAGACTAGATGGTTGGGAGTGCTGGAGAGGGAAAAAGAGTACCACATTATCAAATTTTAGTTCCTTTCGCTATAGTTCCAATAAAACCTAAAATATTCATTTGAAACCATCTTGAGAGCTCTGTGAAGTAACCATATTTAATGACTTTATAAATCTGGCATATCCTGCAGATAAACTCCCTGCTTCTCTTTGTTGCATCAGATCACCAGTTCTGAGTCACAGCTCTGATTTTCACCTTACCCATGTCTTTCTTCTCGTTGTTATTTTTAATGGTGGAAGGCTATCTTCGAAGGAAGGAGAAATGAATGAGGATTAAAAAGAACAACAGGGTGAACCTTGTGTTTGTTCCTTGTGTTAAGATAAATTGGTGCAGGCAGCTCTCCTGCCCACCTGCCCACCTGCCCACCTGCAGGTGCCTCTCTTTTTGCCTTTTCTTAATAAAGCTATCCTTTAAAATGTAAAAAATTAAAAAATAAAGTAAAATGTTGTAAGTGCTACAGTAAATCAGTCCGTTTATATGTTAAGTGGTCTTGGCTTTGTTAAAAAAATATCTGTGAAAGGGTTGAGCTCTCTTTTTTCTTCTGATATGTAGCATTTGCTTCATGGAATGCTTAGCATCTGGTGAAAAACCACAAGCTTTGTTGGCATAGTTCTCTCCCCCAAAAGCTGCTAAAGAGAAAATAAATGACTTTCCTTAGAAGGATGCTGACCATTTCTATCTAGTTCCTGGAGTTTGACAGGTGTATCTGTACACTATCCTACGAGTCAGTAGCCGGAAAATCCTTCTTTATTGTGATGAAGTAATATCCTGATACGACAGGCTTCAGAACTTAAATGGGGCATATGAGCGATTCACTAGGGAGCACTCTAACATTTTTTTCCTTTTAAAATGGGAATCTGGGCCCCTACAAATAGTGTCTCACAGCACCAATTATGTAATATAGTCATGAAATTTCAAATTTGCAAGGAGCAAGTCAGCCTTGGAGTTGTAACACCAAACTTGCCACACTCTTTAATATGTGTCAGTCACTGAATTAAGATGTGAAAGATCGTATTTATCTCTCAGAACAGTCCTCTGTCGTCTTTGTTATTATCACTCCATTTTAAGGTGATGAACCTGAGAGTTGGGTGGGGTAAGGAGTTAATATAAAAAACTAGAGGTGGATGATACTTTTTCTAAATTCAGGAAAAGTTCAAGTACTTGCCCTTGAACTCTTCCTCTGTCTCTAGATTAATTTGTATGTGGTTTCTAGAAAGGCAACACAGAGGAAAATGTTTCCAGTGACTGCATATGTACATAACCAAGAGACCTGATGTGCATCCCCCTTCTCCTAGAGCATACAGTGTCCTTAAAGAGAAATAAACCTGCAAAAACCAATTATTAGGCACACTTTAGCCAGTAAGGATACACCTGTAAAATCTCAGCTAGGGTTAATGTCTGGGACAAAATTCAAGCCAGACCTGATTTTCATGCTCTATTTACTGTTGTAGATGGAAATTCTTCCTTCAGAATCTCTGGAAACAGAATGAATAGATAGCAAGTATATTAAAAGAACCAGCACCTAGACATACCGTGCATATTCATATCAGAAACAGATCTTAGTTCAGATCGGTAGTAAATCACATTTCCATGGCATCAAAGCAGGAGCCTCAACACACAGTGGCTTAAGTTCTTTCATGACAAGATTTTCCTGAGCACACCACACGCTGAAATGTGCATGAGGAGAAAGAAAAAACCAGTGGAAGGAAAGATAAACACACAAATTCCTACTCCGGGGAAGAATGGGGTGAGGTGTGTACAGTGTGGCCCACCTTCCGAGAGGACCATAGTTGGGTATGAATACTTTTCAATACAGAAATTTCAACATTAATTTAATGGGCGTTTAGAGGAAATTAGCATAAAAATCAGCAATTGAATGATTATTTCTTAGGATTAAGCAAAGTTCTAAGAACTGAGCCAATTTAAGTTTGATTTGAATAAAAATATTAAGGGAATATTAATGGTAAACAGATACAGAGAAATTTTTGAAGGCATTATAGAAGAGGGCTTTGTGACAATTTAAGAAACTTCACTACAATAGAATCCGTGTATGGCAAAGGCTCCATTTACTTAGCTTCTGAAATGGAGTAGCCATATGACTGCAGGCAGATCATTTTACCCCTTGAATTCAGAGTAGCTTTGACTATAAAATGAGAGGTGTTGACTACACCAGAGTGACCCTTCCAGGGAAAGTGCAACCCTAAAAGTCCTCAGTTATCATACAGGATCTGAGAACCAATCTGATCTATAAGCACTTTCAGAGAACGGAATTAATACCTTTTACTAGTAAAGACTTGACCAGTTTACAAAAGCATAAAGAGGTTGTTATGATAAGTTACGTATTTAGTTAACTTGAACTAATTCACATGAAAGCTCTATTGTAGCAGAGATACTTGAACTAAATTATGTGTTTCAAAAGAAACATAGTAAAGGTACAATTACAATTGATATTTTATTATACTGACAAACTTTCATGTAGATATTCTCTTTTAAGACAAGTTAAATTTACACACTGTGGAAAAACTACAACTGTGCATATCACAGAATGGATGTTCTGAGGCTCATGGGATTCTGAATAGAAGCTAATTAGTTCCCCTGTTACATGATAGTGCTAAGGGGGAAATAACCCTCCAGTGATCTTTCTCCTGAACTAGAAAATCTGCACAGAGATCCACACTCATCTTCGTGACCTTTCACATCCAGGCCAATCCCCAAAAAATAGGTTTGTCAACCACAGTAACCTCATGATAACAATAGTAATAAAGATATGAAAAGCACCCATTGACTTACAAAATAATGTTTCTGTGTGTATTCTTACATATATCATGTCATGCTCAGTAGTTTTACGTATCTTTAGCCTTCGAATATCTTGGAAAACTAAGTGAGAGTACTCTGGTTTGGCTAAAGCTCAGAGTTTTGTTCAAAGCCATAGATCCATAAGGGACAATACTTGGATGCAAATCCAGAGGTGTGGTTAAAAAGTGACAAGTATTATGCTTCTCTGTTTACTGATACAATAAATTTGGAGCATGTGAAACAGGTATAGACATAGGAGAAATGGTTATAAATTCAACAGAATTTTATTTAATAAGGATAAAGACTCTGAGGTTAAAAAGAAATGATACATCTATAGAATTCTTGTTGGTGGCTACTGTTAGGGTTAGGACAAGATTGAGACTGAATATCTCATTTTCCCAGTGCAGATCCTGCTGCTGTGTTGCCTGCCAATTGCTAAAAAAGGTTTTCTCAAGAGTTAAGCTGCTGAGATAATCACAGGGCTTGGTGGCTGTTCTTAGAGAACTGTTGAGACTTGTATTTGCTACAGCACCATTTGGCATTTTCCAATAACTTGGTAGTTTGTCAGACTAAGCTGATATAGAAAGCCTATGATTGATTACTTGATTCAAACATTATAATCATTGCATTTCCATAGTTGCTCTCCTATATCAAGGTAATACCAATGAGTCTTGCTAAATGGGAAAAGAGCTAAATAATATTCTGGACACATGAGCGAGTGTCTGAATGGTTCTCACGTCTAGAATGATGCCATTTAGATACAACAGCTTGGATGTTGTTGTTTCACTGCAACTGCAAGGAATGGGAAAGAATCATTACATTTGATGAAGTCCTGTTTTGTAGAAGTTACTAATAGCTGGAAAATGCCAGTAATTATACAAGAATCAAGGTCAGAGATACTCCAAATAATTTAGCTTTATCCATCATCCAGTATCCATTCATATACTTGCATATATGTCATTTCTTCTGATTATGTTGTCAACATATAATAGTGATTTATGACACATAGCTGTTGAGCACAGGACAAAGAGCCAGGAGAAAGTGGTCACCTTCCTACTTGCCTTGTAGGACCTTGGATGAGTCATAGGAACTATCTGGAATTCAGCATATGTGTGTTAAAAATACCAACAATTCAGTTATATACCAGCCAATGAATAGATGAATTGTTGCTTGTCCATACAGTGAAATATTACTCAGTAATAAAAAGCAATAAAATATTAACACATGCTACAAATGCTAAATGGAAGAAGCCTATCACAAATTACCACACCTAGTAAGATTTCATATATATGGAAAATCCAGAATAGGCAAATTTTTAAGCAGAAAGGTGATTAGTGTTTGCTAGGGATAGCAGGTGAGAATGAGGTGTGACAGAAATCAGTATGAAAGAAATAACTCTTTTGAAAGGAATGGAAGTTATTCTAAAATTAGATTGTAGTGATGATTATACAACTTTGTAAATATACTTAATATTGCTGAATAGTATCATTAAAATGGGTGAATTTTTTACTATATGTAAATTACATTTCACTGAAGCAACCTTAAAAAAAATATATATCAGGGTTCTCCCTGGTGGCGCAAAGGATTAAAGCATCAAATTATGAAGCTCTCCAAAACCACTGCAGCATGAGTTCAACTCCCCCCAGGGAGCTGACCCGCCTGCTGCACCCTTCAGCAGTGTATTTCAGTTGATCTGCCTGTTCTGCTCCCCAATCTGTCTCTGGTGAATCTTCTCACCCATCACACCTGTGGCCTGTACCCCAGTTCTGTAAGCATAAATAAATAAATAAATCTTTAAAAAATAATAAATAATTCAAATTTAATTTAAAAAAGAATATATCAAATGAAATATCTAAAGCAATGATTAGTTCATCCTATAAAGACTAATTATCTCAGACATACATAATAGGACCCATGTTTATGAAATTAAACCACTTATGAAATAAAACCACTTCAAGGTGGCAAAAACTAGCTCACCTGATTTCTTACCAAAATCGCATATGGACCTGAAGCAAATCCCAGTTTTATTCTATTTTTCTGTGCAATTTTTATAGTGGCCACTTGGTGGTGCCAGATGGTGTATTTTGCTTATATTTCCTAAAACAAACATTTTCTAATAAGACCCACCAGTGAATTCTCCTCTCTTGACTATTTAAAAGTATTGTCATTGTGGTAGTTAAACAGTTGGGGGACTTGGAAACGTCTGAAATTTTTGAGAATGTTGTAAACTGAGGACAAATTAAATAAAGGAGAAGCAAAACAAAAGAAGGAAACAAAAGTAATTCCCAGCAAAGTTATGCAGATGTATGGTATGAACAGAGTCAGAAAAATTCAGTAACTTGTCTTTAATTATAAATTAAAGAAATGGTAGTTTGGTGTCTTTCAGTTTTGTATATGAAATTATGATTTCTTACCTGCCTGAAGCAGGAGAACATGAGTACTCCAACTGGCTCCCTGCTCCAGATTCTATGAAAGGGATTGATCAAATTGATATGATGTTTATACATAAGGATCTTCTCTTCCTACATGGTTGAATTCTAAACAGAATATATTTATCTAGCCAAGACAACAGTTACATGTGAAATCTGGGTTCCTTTGTAAACCTCACCTGCACTGTTACTCTCTAAACCACTCTGCATCATGTCATCTGAATAAATGAAATCATATTACTTTCCTCCTTAAATATCTTCAGTGGTCAACCATTGCATTCTCAATTATATCCAAATGCTTTCTGTAGCAGACCTGCTGATTAAATATCCAATATCTTATCAATTTTCTCTTTATTTTTTTTGTGAACAGAACCCAATTTGGGGTTCATAACATGAGCTACTATGAATTCTCAGTGTTCCTGTCTCCTTTGGAATGAAGCATAGCTTTGTGACCCATTTCTGGCCACTGAAATATAAGTGGGAGAATTCTGATGAGGACTTTCTGTCAAAACTATTTTTTCTCCATGATTTAGGAGGACAGATTCAGCTTGCATGGGTCTTCCTGCCTTGAATTGGAATACTATGACTGCAGATAGAAAAACTATTCCATGTCCACAAGGGCAAAGCCCACATGTTAAATATAAAGAAGCAAAAGACAATTTTGAGGATGTTAAGGACCTGTCTTTGGGGACTTGCTACAACAACAAGGAAAACAAAAGCAAAATAAGCAAAAAAGACTACACCAAATCAAAAAATAACTTTTACACAGTAAAAGAAACTTTCGTTAAAATGACAAGACAACCTACTGAATGGAAGGAAATACTTGCACATCATGTACGTAAGAGGGACTGATATTCAAGAGACAAATTACTTATACAACTCAACAACAAGAAAACAACTTCAGTCCAACAAAGGAGATCTGAATAGAGATTTCTCAAAAGAAGAAATATGGATGGCCAGGGGGCATATAAAAATGTTCATCATCACATATTACTAGGGAAATGTGCCTCATACTTGTAAGAATAGTCTGTATTAAAAAACACACACACACACAGAAATAACAAGTTGTCAAGAATATGGGGGTAAAGGAATCCTGGTATTCTGGTGGTGAGAATATAGACTAATCCAATATTATGGAAGTTTCTCAAAATGTTATAAAAACAAAAATGGATAAAAGATTTGGACACAAGACCCAAAACATTAAAACATATAGAAGAAAGTATAGGTAAAACACTACAAGACATACATCTAAACAAAATCTTAAAGGCTCTTCACCCAAAGCAAAGAAAGTGAAGGAGAAGATAAATACATGGGACTAGATCAAACCAAAAAGCTTCTACACAGCAAAAGAGACACTACCCAAGAAAAAGAGACACCTTTCTGACCAGAAAAAAATCTTTACAATCTATACAACAGACAATGGACTGATCACAAAGATACCAAGAGCTTACTCCAATCAACAAAAACAGAGCAAAGCTCCCTGGTGGTGCAGTGGGTTTGCACTGCATAGCTCAGCTAAGATGTGGCTGCTTCAGTGTGTGTTTGATCCCCACCCTGGAGATAATCACATGGCTCAGCAGATATCTCCTATCTTGCCTGCTGCTCCCCTCAGCAGCAGTCTGCCTATTTTCCTCCCCACCCTGTCTCTGGTGAATCCTCTCACTGCACTGCACCTCTGGGCTATACCCGATTACTGTATGCATAAATAAATAAAATCTTAAAAAAAAAAACTAGTCAAGAAATGGGCAGAAAAATTTAAAAAAGACATTTCTGCAAAGAGGAATTGCAAATGGCCAACAGACATATGAGAAAATGTTCAACATCTCTCATAACCAGGGAAATGCAAGTTAAAACCACAATGAGATACCACCTCAAGGCAGTGAGAAGAGTGCATATCAAAAAAAAATTAACAACAAATAATTTTGGCAGGGATCTGGTGAAAAACGAACTCTCCTATATTGCTGGTGGGAATGCAGACTCGTGCAACCACTATGATAAACTGTATGGAGATTCCTCAGACTACTAAAAATGGAGGTACATACAACCCAGCAACCCCACTCCTAAGAATCTACCCAAAGGTCACAAAAAAGTTAATTCAAAAAGAAACATGCACTCCTATGTTTATCAAAGCACTACTTACAATAAGTAAATCCTGGAAATAATCCAAATACCCAAAAGCAGATGATTAGATCAATAAGAAGTGGTATATACACACACATATACACACACACAATGGAATACTATTCAGCAATCAAAAAGATAAACTCATGCCATTGCAGCAATATGGATGGAGCTGGAAGGGATTATGTTCAGTGAAATAAGTCAGAAGAAAAAAAAATATCAAATGGTTTCACTTATAGGAGGAATTTAAGAGAACCAAATTAAGACAGGGGAGGGGAGAATATATTGTTATTGCAATTCAAAACAATACAAAAACAATTATAACCCAGAGAGATCCTACAGGAGAGGGGGACAGAGAGGGTCTGAAGAAGGGAGAGATGAGGGGCTATGGTGATGACAGGAGGAGAAGGGGGAAATAAACATTGCTATAAAATGAACAATCATGTAAATAGAGATAAAAATATATTAAAAAAGATTTTACAATAGAAAAAACTATTATAAAAAGTCTACCATATAAGAAACACTATTTACAATAACCAAAATATGGAAACAACTCCAGTGCCCAATGACAGATATGTGGATTAAGAACATGTTGTTTATATACACAATGGAATACTACACAGTTGTAAGAAAAAATGAAATCTTGGCAATTCTGACCATACAGATGGAACTAGAAGGGATTATGCTAAGTGGAATAAATCAAGAGGAGACTTTCTTTCACTGGATGATTTAAATCATATGTGGAATATAAAAAAACAAAGAAAGGAATTAACAAAAGTAACCTAAACAAACCCTTGAAATCTGCCTATAGAACTGAGACTATGGAATTGCAAGTTGGGGCAGAGAACAAAGATGGGGTGGGGCCCACAGGGCTATGGTGGAGGATTATTAGGGCCTTGGTGTTGAGTGCAATAATATGCATTTGTAGAGGTGTGAACTTATGCCCCCAAAACACTTACAATATTATGAAGTGTTACCTCAATAAACATAAGTATAAATAAATAAAAACACTGGCCCTTAAACCCTGTCATTGTTCCACAAACAATGCTATAACTATAGTAAAGTGATTAATCCTATTTTGTATTTCCATATAGATTTGCACATATCCTGCTAATATAACATATTTAAATGTTGATGTTAATACAAGGTTTTCTCTTTTATAACTGAGAAATAAAAATTCATATATGTTCATCTAATGCTTAAAAATAAAAATAGGGGCCTCCCTGGTGGTGCAAGGGGTTAAGTCTTAGCATTATGAAGCTATCTGCAGTCACTGCAGTGCTCGTTCCATCCCTGTCAGGGAGCTGACCCACATGGCACAACAGACCTCTCCTGTCTTGCCCATTGCTCCCCTCAGCAGTGTATTTCAGTAGATCCACCTGTTCTGCCCCCCAGTCTGTCTCTGGTGAGTCCACCCCCCACACTTCTGGCCTATACCCCAGCTCCTATATGCATAAGTCAAAATTTTTTAAAATAATAAAAATAATTCACACAAGTCAGGAGGCATTTTGTAAGATATGAGAATCATTTAAAAATTTCAAATAGATCCTTTTACTTGTACTCAAAATATGACATCCATTCTTCCCTCCTCTCGATCAGTATCTAAATTTTCACCATATTGTTCTATTTTAGGTTTTGTCATTTATCATCTCTCTTTTGGGCTTGGCTGAGTCATGAATCATCTGGAAACTTTACAGTACATCATATCATGAGTTGACCTCTTTCAAATCTAAGAAGACAAGGCCATGCTCACAGCTGTTCATGCTATTCTCTTTTTCAAGAAAGATATTCTGCTCAAATGGTCTTCTCTAAAATGCTAGGTGCTTGACAAGAACCTGCCTAATATTAAACGATAAGATTATATTAAATTACCAGTCAGCTCAGCACTCAGTTAGGGATGGTCTGTCCCAGGGAGCATATAAGATGCTCTTCCACTGCTTTGATCGCCTTTTCATCCTCTACCATCAGCTGCCAGCTACTTATCTTCGGCAATATACTTTGTCCTATGTGAAGCCATTTAGAGATCTTTAATTTAATCATCCACCAGTATTTCATGATATAAGTGCTTAAGGCTATTGACAAGCCACTTTCCTAAAATGGTCAAACTTTCCTAAAATTGGAGAGCTGGCCAGCCATCATGCCAGCCCAGGCATCTGATCACAGACCTCCACTGACTTCTAGATGGGAACCAGGGCTCATCAACAGAGGGCTGAGATAATCCCCTTGGCCCATCAGTAGATCTTCTGATGCTTAGTGTTTTGCTTAGGATCATGCACAGGAGATATATTTATAGTTTGAACAGAATCAATCAAAATAAACAATGGTAACTCAACAACCCTTACTTCAGGGAAGAGCTGACATATTAGAATTGTTTCCTCCTTGACTTATTATTAAAGATACTTGCAAGGACTTCCCAGAAAGTGCTTTGGTCCCAACCAGCTAGGTTTTGGCTAACAGCTTCAGTCTCTCCCTGAGAAGATGCCAGAGTAAGCCCTCCACATCAGTGCTTGTTTGTGCCACTGGCATGCACACAGGGCTGAGTCTGCAGCCACACAACTTGTCCTGAGAGTTTAAGAGAATCGTGCAAGTGCTGTGTGTGCTCTCCAGCACTCTGGGTGCTCTGAGATCCAGGCACTGGAGAAGAATCACCCATCTCTCTAAGACACTTTGTCAGGACTCATTGATCTTCATCTATTTCCTTTTAAAATTAATAGTAAAGCTACAAAGTAGACTTGAGACACATAAGACTGACAGTTGGGAGAGTCTAGTGGTTTGTAACATCTTTTATATAGTACATTCAGTCAGTCAGCTCTTCTAACTGACAACATGTTCTCACACACTGCAAAAGTAATTCTTTTCACTCTTCTCCTTCTTTCCATGGAGGTTGCCTTTCAGTATGAGGAACGAAGATCACTGGTTAGGCCAGCATATCACAAGGAAAAGCATGTTCATGGTGATCCAGGGAAGACACCCCAAATCCTGGTTGCTCAAAAGAACTGTTTTCCTCTGGAGAGTCCCTTGCATGGAGAATGTACTAGTGTTTCCTAAAAGTATATTTGATTAATTCCTGTAATAATTGTTGATTCATACAGAGGATCAGCATACTGAATCAGAACTCAATCCTAGGACCCCTTTTCATTTCTGTCTAGATGAAATATTTGTAAATCTTTTTCATTCTCTTCCTAGGTCAAATCAACTAGCTGGGGGCTTTCTAAATACCATCGACATTCATGAATTTCAAAATTATATTTTAAATGCAGCCTTCTCATTAAAACACAACATATTTACCCAAGTGACTGACATCCCCACTTGTAATTATCCAGCTGTTTCAGATTAATATAGTCCAATTCAAAATCATTTCTTCTTCCTCCACTGGATTCCTGTATCTTCCAATCATTCTCATGCTCTTGTCAATCAAATCAAAACTGTAGTACATTGGCAAGGGTCTGATTGGGAAAGAGAAATCTGTTTATTTGAACAGAGAACTGACCAAATAGAAAGAGTTATTAACAAAATATAAGTGTGTCAACTAGGTAACTAAGAAGAACAAAGAACATTAAATTATTACAGGAGTTAACAATTGAAGAAAAAGCCACCAACTGGGGTCTGGAGAACACGAGAAAAGCTAGGAGTTCATACAAGAAGCTGGTAAATGAAGATCTTATTGAGGAGAAACTCAGCCACGGGAGGAGGAGACTAGCTGGTGTTGGTGTCTGGGAGGGGAAGGCAATAACACTGGTTCTGTGAGTGCTGGAAAGCCACTGTTGGATTTAGCCTTTGCCTTGGAAAGGAAGAGCTGCTGGCTAGTGAAGAAAAAGGCTGGGGTGACTTCCATGACTACGAAAATCTCAGAGAGAGTGACCAGAAAGGACCAAGCCCTTCTCTTCATTCTGCTTTTCCTGCCTCCTTTGTGTCTCTCTGACAGGACCGCAGCTGGGAAGACGTGTCTGTTGCAGGTCCCAGACTCATACAGCAGGGGGAGACCAGGCATTAGGCTAAGAAACTGCAGCCTAATAACTGACTTACTATGTTTTAGCCACTTTTATAACTGAATTATCCTTGGTGTTTCCTGCTTAACTCCACTATCAAATCTAGCAGAAAGTACTAATACTGCTTTTTATAGAATAGTTCTTAAAATAGTTCTTGGCTACCTTTCCGCCTTTTTGCCATCCTAAACTTGATCTGAGGCTCCATAACCTCTAACCTGGACTACGACAATATCTACTTTACTGATCCTCTTCATTTCACTCCTTTCCCCCCTCCAAATTGTACATTCATTCAACAAAGCAAATTTTATCGAGCATCTACTACATGCCAGGCACTGATTGGGGCAATTAAGTTACAAGATGAACAAAATAGATGAAGACCTAGGCTTGTAAAGCTCTATTTTAGCATCTGGTGGATTATATTAACAAGTAAACACATTTATCAGCTAATGCCTGCTTGTAAAATTCCATCTCTACAATTTGCTTAGTCCTCCAGTATGTTGGCCATGATCCTGCCCTTGAGGATTTTGAAACTAATTGTGGAGGAAAAAAAAAAAAAACTCAAAGGAAATAACTGGGGAGAAATAAGGTGCAGATAGGCAATAGAGTTGTAAACAAGAAGGACTGAGGAATGAATGCCCATGGTTTCCTCCTTGAGGGCACTGAGTGTGGAGATATGCAAATCCTCCTGGGGGCCTCCCATGCCTTGCACTTTAAAACTGGTTTTGAGTGGACTTGGGAAAATTCACCCGGAATAAAATGAAATTGTGATTTAACAATGTAATCTTCCAAGATCACAGCACATTTTAGAGTCTGTCCTCATAAATCCCCAACTAGAGAAAGATCCAAGCTACTTTCTAAAACCTGACTTCTCAGCAGCGTGCTTCATTACAGACCCTGGGAGGCTTAAATGGCAGACTAATTTTTCTTCTTCCCCCAAATTGAAAACAGCTTGAGCTCTCAAAAGTCCTTGTCATCTACCAAGGCAGATGGAAACTAAAAAAGAGAACAGCTTTATAACAAAATAACAACAAGATGAACCTATGGAGAGATAGCTAGAACTCAGAGGGCTACATTACAATTTCTGCAAGACTGTGACCTTGAATCTCCTTGCTTAGTACCATGGCATGGAAGGTGGAGAAAGAGTTGCAGGAGAGGAAGACATTGTGTACTTTTCCCACCAGTCTCATTTATGAAAATAAATCTAAGTAGATTAGCTGAGTCTGGAAAAGAAGCTGAAGGTGGCAATAAAAGTTTGTATGGTACATATTGAATATGAGGTATGTCAGTGGATCACACATAAAAATGTCAAGTATGATGTTGGATTATGAAAAGTGATACTCATCTACAATAACTATAACATTAAATCAGTGGTTTTCAAAATGGGTTTTACTGAGCTTCATTATTCACCAAGGGCACGGGGTGGAGTGGGGTGGGCGAGGGGGGGTGGGAAAGGAGCCCATCATGGTCATGTACCCTCGTCAGCCCATCAACCCAAGCAGTTCAAATGTGTCATTTTAATATTTTAACTGTGTGTCTGAAGAAATGAATTCCACTGCTTAAAAATACTGAAAGTCATGTACTAGGTGACTGATGAGGAATCTCCAGATTCTAAGTGTGACCTGTGGAGTTGGGCGTTTTCCTATGTAAAACCCAATGTCCTGGTAAAGATGGTTATCATCTGAAATGAGGGTTTATTTCCTGTGAAGTGGCATTTTCTACTCGATTACCTTTGTTAATTTCCCTGTAAGGTATTGATTTGATCATAGTTTTCAGTATTAAAAAGGCAGGGCTTTTGCTATGAAAATTTATTCACCAGGAGAAAATTTTATATGTGATTTGATAAATGAAGTATCAAGAAAAGCCTATGTTAGTGAATTTGCTAGTGATTCATCTTTGATGTTTGGTTTTTGGTAGGGTCATGTTTTGGACATACAAACACTTGAGAATCCATAAGGCAACATTTGTGTTGTTGTTTTTTTCTGATGTCATTGTTCATTTTTGTACAAAACATTTGACTTCTCCCCTCAGGTTTAGTCCCCATAGTTCTCCCATCATCATATCACCTATAAACCATCACCATGTTCCCATGTGCTCTTCCCTCTCCTGTTTTCCTTCCCCATCCCCTTTCTTCATGTGTCAGATGTATGGTTTGCCTACAAGTTTTATCTTTTCCTGACCCTTTGTTTGATTTCCCTATATACCATCTATAAATTAATCCATCACTTATTTTTCTTTCCCCTCTGACTTATTTCACTGAGCATAACCCCTTTTTGCTCCATCCATGTTGCTACAAGTAGCCTGAGTTTATCTTTTTGTTTGCCGAATAGTATCCCATTGTGTACATACAGCACATCTTCTTGATCCATTCATCTGTTTGGTGGCATTTAGGCTGTTTACACATCTTAGCTATTTTAAATAAGCAATACTCATATTGTTAGTGAGTCAGGTAGCAGCTAAAACATACCAGATATTTACCAAGGTCAACAGGCAGGAGAAAGGAGAATATGAAAAGAAAGAGGAAAAGAAAAAAAATGAAAGAGGAAGAAGGAAGGAAGGAAAAAGGCAAAGAGAGGGTAAGGAAAAGTAGAGAAATTGGTAGACAGTCAATGGGGGGGGGGGGCATGATTTTTCTGACACAGAGGTTTTACCACCTTCTCTCCTCACTCCTTTCTGGGCCATTCTCCTGCTGTTTAGTCTCTGAAGAGTGACATCAAAATGCAGGAGTGGTGACTAATAATGAATTAAAAAGCGAAAGGTAAGTAAATGGAAAATATGTAGGACTTATAGGAAACCAGACCAACCAAATGTACTTTGCTTTCAGTAAACATGATTTAGCACATATCCCATTGATTTGACAAAAAGGGGAATTTAAAGGAAAGATCTCATATAAAACCACTTTTGTCCACAATCTATTCCAGTTAGGTTAAATGAAATTTCTTTTAGGCCCTGATAGGTCCAAATTTCAGCTTTCAGCTAGATTACCTACACCTCAAGGAAAGAAACCACTAAATTAGCCTTTTCCCTATTCCCAGAACCCGACACATAGCAGAAATTTCAGCTGAATTAAAGTATTTAACAACTAGTGGTGGCCAGAGAGCTGTAAATAATCATTTCATTAGTGAATAAGAGGTACCAGTGAATTGAATCTCTATCTTGATTATACAAAACTGACAATTTAGTTAAATGCTCAAATGATTTCCACAATTATGTTTGTTGTTAGTAAAAACAATGTCCTGTTAGGAAAAAAAAATTGTTAGGCTAATTCGGGTTCTATGAAGTTTTTGAAACCCAATTTGGTTGCAGAATAAAGTCTAAATTAACCTAACAAGAATCTGTAAAGCACTTATCAAGTACATGTTTTTAGGCAGCACTGAGCAAATCCAGCATGATCGGTGTCTCATGGTCCTGCCAGTATAGACAGGAGATGGATTTGCAGCAGTAATTAGCTAATTAATTATTTGATTAAGATAATGATGAATGCTACAGAGTGGCTTACAGTGCTATGAGAGTCAGCAATTCATTCTTGAGGAATAAAATTATTTGTGTATCCATATTTGAAGTTATGGTAAAAACTGACCAGGTGAGTATGCAGAGGGAGAACAGTTTTTCAGGTAACTTGTTTGAAAACCCTAAAATGAGGAGAACATGCTCGTCAACCCAAGAGAGGACAGTGTGGTTTTTGTAGCAAGGGGAAAGTTGTACACACGTTCTCAGAGGGCAGCAGAGGCTGATTATGAAGTGTTGTTCAAAGCTTTATTTACACTGAGTCCCAGAATATAGAATAACATGGTTCCTGGCCTCTTGGAGCTTACAGTCTATTTGTAACATAGATTGTGAGCCTCCAAGAAGGAGTTTGCAGGATTTCCCAAACATTTTTGAGGACAGAATACTGTTTTAGCAGAGCATCCCACAGAGTAGTTTTTGAGAATTTCTTACTATATTGAGTTAGATGGAAACATACTTTTAACAATGCCAAACAAGACTTTGTTTCTGGCTGACAAATTAGATGACAAGTGGTCGGATACCCTTTCAAAATAATGAAGAAAAAGCATCATTAGAAGACCATATGTACCCCAGAGTGGAAAATGCAAACTCCTTCTGTACTGGAATGGCAGCTTTGAGGAGTTCTCATGAGCAACATCAAAAACTCTTTTCTTGTACCAATTCAGGAGGCAATCAGTAAACCTTATACCAATTATGGAATAATTGGGTCCTGTGGTATCTTTTCTTTTTAGATGTATTTATTTATGCACACAGAACTGGGGTACAGGCCAAAGGTGCAGGGGCAGTGAGAGAATTCATCAGAGACAGAGTGGGGAGCAGGACAGACCTACTGAGGAAGTACACTGCTGAGGGGAGCAGCAGGCGGGTCAGGAGAGGTCTGCCACGCCATGTGGGTCTCCTCTGGGGCCAGGGATCGAACGAATGCTGCAGTGGCTTAGGCTTCTTAGTGCTGTGCTTAAACCCCCTGCGCCACCAGGGAGGGCCCTGTAGTATCTATTTTGATGGAATTTTAATTCAAAGAAGGGTATCACTCTAGGGGTGAAACTGATAAAGACAACCAGCCCTTCATTCTGAAAACAAATATACATCCTGGAAATGGATGACACAATGGATGGATGGATGTGTGTGTGTGTGTGTACAACTGTTGACATATTTCCTTTATTCTCTGTAAAGACCTTATTCCAGGGGAACAAACACAAATTGTCATTAGGGCCCAAGTAATTACAGATGAAGGATATCTTGTAGCAGGAAAGCAAATTTTATTAAAAATAATGTTGCTTGACCCAGGTGAATTGGTGGTGGGAAGCCCACGGGGATACAACTAAAATGAAAAAAAAAAATGCACAAAATGAAGAATGATATAAATAAATAAAGTTGTTCGATATTGAGATTTCAGCAGGAAGATTTTTTTCCCCCTAACATGCAGACAGTAACTAGACACAGTGTTATACACATTAAAAGATAAAATGAGAGAAGATGATGACTTGTCTTTCAATTCTAACATCTCAGAGCTTTTCTTTGGGATGAAGTGTTTTTTTTTCAAGTGTTCACTTCTTGTAGATCCTCAAGATTCATAGTACATTGAATTATGGTTACTCTGTTGCGGTTTTTATTTGGAAGGATACAAAAGATGACTTATTTTTGATAAATCCATATAATGAAGATGTCTCGGTACATAATAGCTACTTGAGCATGCTTATTAAATTGTTAAATCTTGTTAGTAACAAATGTTCCCTATAAGTTATTTTCCCTTTGGTGGTAATACTATAAGCTGATCAAATCAAAGATAAAACCTCCTGTTATGGTTCCGGATTTCAAGAGAAATCACTTTTAAGAGAAATAACATTTTCAGATCATATAACAAGAGAAACCAGACCAGAATACATTATAGAAGAAAATTGATACTAAGAACATTTAAATACATGGCCGAGCACATGTCATTGACTGGAAACATTTGGTGAAATTTGTTTCACTCATGTTTTTTGTTCTTCATTTATCACCCATGGAATTCTGCACTTTATTAACAATAACCTTAGTTACAAGGATGACAAGAGTACAAAAATTGAATGTCATCCTTTTACCAGAAAATATCACACATTCCCAGTAGGACCTGGCACCTGAAATTGTAAAATCAGGAGCTAAACTTCCTGTCTCTCCCTGAGAGCCCAGTGTTTCTCTTGCTCTTTGCATGTCAGTGTCTGCCATGGGAGCAGATTGATAGCCATCACCCCAGCTACAGAACAGCCCCAGACTTGCATAAACTCATTCCTGTTCTCAACCCTAATTTCAATCTCTAGGGGAGACAACTTGATTGCTTTTTAAAACATGGTGTGTTCCAATTGTGATTTAAACTAAATGCCCCAAATTTCAAAATGTTGGCTTTCACCCCTAAGACAGAATGCTATACTTCAAAAGGCTTCTAGGACTCATTTGGTATTCAGTGCCAAAATAAGTAAATACATATTGTTCATAAATAAACCAAGAAGCTGGAGACTACACCAAAGCCACACAGCTGAGAGGGTAACAAAACTGGAAGAAGGCCATAGGGTTCAGTCCCAGCCCACTTTTTTGTGAAATGTGTATTCTTGAGCTTTTTCAGAAAGTGCATAAGTCCTGACAGCATTTGAATCTACACATTAATAGCTAATGACCAAGGGTTCACCAAAAAAACAAACAACAAAAAAAGAAAACCAACACACACAATCTAACTCATTCTGGAATTTATTTCAACAGTGCATACCAACTTTAAAAGTAAAACTAACCAATTCTATTTAAAGAATGGGGAGGGAAAATTTGCAAATAATAAAAAATTATCCTCTAATGCATTATGCTCTAGTTACCCATGTGCCAGATAAATAGTTTCCTTTAAGTCACCAAAAATGAAACCCTCCTGGCACTTTCATATATTCATTTTAAATTCTCCATTCTTGGTGAAGGAATATATAGTTTTCTTTTAAATTATAAAATACTAAGAAAATAACTGAAAACAAGTTCCCTTGGGTCTCCTTTATTATTACCTCCCCTTCTGTAATCTCTGGTTATGGGTGGAAAGGTATCTCCAAGTGAGAAATACCCATGTAAGAGACAATGTCACATCTTGCTATTCTCTGATCTTTATATCCTGTAGGCTGCTGAACATCCTTATTAAGGCATTTATGAAGGTAGATTCAGCTTGTTTGGTCATTGCTGCTACACAGATGCATGTTTTGCAGATAGGATTCTGCAACTAAGCCCACAACCTTTCAGACAGCACAACAGAGACAGGTGACAATGCAGATGACTCTGACTCAGCATGAACCGGGATGGGAAGACATACAGATAGGCTCCACCTAATGTACGTGTCTTACATTTAAGAAGAAATCATGTTCATGCAATTTGGTGCCTTCATAAAAGCCAGCTTCTTCACCTTGGGGTCCCCTGAAGAAACAGTGATCTGTTCTAGTGTTGGAGTATAGAACCAGGCAAAAGGAAACACTTTGGAGCAAATGTCTCAAGTTACTTGGCTCAGCAAGACCTTATTGAGTTGCAGTCACCCATGAGTTGATCATACCTTAAATCACTTCTGCTTGGCCTTCTGGTACAGCTGTGAACACTAAAGTAGTCTGAAAAAACGAGATGCTGACTTTTTTCCACCTTCTGTTTTGAGTCCCTATTCCTCATGCTTCAGCTGGTTATTTCTGATCTTCATGTCATGACTTCTTCCCATCTTCATCAGGTCAGAGGCTCATTTCAGGTGTTGCCCAAGGTCCTGGGCTCTTTCTTCCCTGAAACTTCTCTTTGTCACTGTATATCAAAAACACTGGCAGGAGAAACCAATATCTCACAACTGCCCATACTTCTACCCTGACCAGACTTCAACCCTCAAATGCCCTGTGTTTGGCAGAAATCTATTACAAAAAAATTTAGCTTTTTTTTTGCTAGAACTCTTCTAACATAAATCAGAGGACAAAACACAATGAGGGAACAGGTGTATGTGAAAGATGAGTACCCAAACCACCCAATGAAAAGAGTATTAATTAGGACTCAGAGTAAATAACAGGAATCAACATGAGGCAAAGTTGTAATATATCTCAATGCATTAGTCTGTGCTTTGTATATTCTTCCCCTTCTAGAATGTCAAAGCATTTGTTAAGGGGGAAGGATGTCCTAAAGGAGGTTTGCAGAGTCTTATGGACTCCACCCCCGTACTCCAGCTTTCTGAAACCTACCCACTACTCCAGTGATTAGAAACTATAACTCCCAGCAGTACCAGAGAGAGAACTGCAAGGATGGAGCTAGCAAGAATTCTGGGACATTTGGGGGATAAATAGGATAAATAGGGTGCAATTGCATGTCTCGCTCTCTCCCTTGGGAAATGGCTCTCTAGACCCCGTGACTCGGTGTGTTCAGTCAGCCTAGCCATAAGGTATTCCAGTGACTTTGTATCCCACTCTCTTTCCCTGGGTTGTTTCCTATTCCTTTCTCCTTTTGTAAATAAACCTGTTATTGACCCTTTTGTGTGTACCTACAGTATAACGGAGCGCGCGGGTGAGGCCCCACAGACCGGAGACCCAGTCCACTCTGGGCTACCCTGTACCACATTGTCTCTTCTCCTCTAGTCTGAACAAAATAAAAAGAATAAAAAGTGCCCTTGGCCAAGAATGAGGCAGAACTAAAGCAGCAATCGGCTCCAAGTCCAAATTGACATGTGCTGTCAGTGAAAAGTACACATTGCATATTTTGCAGACTTGGTTCAAAAGAATGTGAAATAATTCATTTTGTATTAATTTTCATATTAAAATGGTAAAATAGGTGACGACCTATTTAGGGAGTGGTGGTGGTGGTAGGTTATACGAAAATATTGCGGAAAGAAGTCAGTTCTCTATAGTTTGGGATTATTAAATTGTTGAGTACCAGAACCTGCATTGTACGCTCCTGAAACACCACAGGTCACAGAGCCCTGAGAGGAATGCACTACATGAGTCTCCCGGGAGCAGGACCTGGGGTGTAAAGCTAGCGTTCTGGGGAACCTCACCTCCAAGTTTGCACAGAAGATGGAAATCAAGTTAAGAGCACAAGGAGAGGTGTCTGGTTTATGGATTGAGGACCAGGGACCACCCCATATTGCTGGACTAGATAAATGCAAACATTTCTATATGATTTCAAGGTAGGAAATGAAATGCCTTGTGCCCAGTACACGTGAATGACGGAAAAGCCCCAAAAGGATGGTGTTCCAACCTTGGCAATGGCTCACTTGGTTTAGAGAAATAAAGGAATGTGCTATTTCCTGCACCCTGAGTTCTGTTCTGTCTTATGTATTCATGGTAAAAATCCCATCTACAGCTTTGTAGACTCGGGGAGATATTTTGTAGACTCATGGGGAGATACTTTGGTACATCTTCAAATATTATCATTTGTTCTCTTTTGGAATGGGATAGGAACTACAAGGGCTTTTAATGACTGTTGTGTCACTTTTCCATAGGTGAAAATATGCGTTGCTTTTATAATAGTGTTACCATTTGAGGAGAAAGATGATAAGCCACAGAAAAAGCCTCTAATTGATTTGCCAATTATGCTTCAATGACTTTCCCAGCTCAGGTAGTTTGATGTTTTCCTGAGGGTAGTAGGAACATGTCCTTGGTTGTGTGGATGACGGACTCTCCAGAACACTAAGCTTCACACCCCAGGCCCGGCTTCTAGGAGCTAGGCTCATGCGTGCACCTGTGGGTGTTTCAGGAGAGTACAATGCAGGTCCCTGCTACTCTGGAGTCATTCGTCATTCAGCACTTTAATTATCCCAAACTACAGAGAACTTTCTCCCTCAGTCTTTTCCTATTGTCTATGGCCAATCCCTGAGCAGCCCTGCTGATCCTCCCAATGCCTGCTAGAGCTAGACTAGGATGGGAGGAGCTGGGCTTCAGGAGCTCTTTTCTTAGCAATGAATGCTTTTAAGCTCAGCTCCGGCTTTCCAAGTCATTTGTTTAGGTAACTAGGGTATCATTGGTGGGCTACCTGGCTGGATACACTTTGCTGAATTTGCCCACAGGAGTAAGTCTCCTGTTTCTGCTGTGTCGTCACCCTGCACCTCTAGCCATGCTGGTTCAAGACCAGACCCCTGTCTCAAAGGAGGTCCTTCCCCAGCAATTTGTAAGGAAGATATAAAGAGTGTTGGCTCCAGGGAATCCTAGTCTTAGAAATGCAGACTTAGAACTGGGAAAACTAGAAAGTAAAGAGAGAAGCCAGGCAGATGGTAGCTGAGTGGGAAACCGTGGAGATTGTAATGTCAGTACTGATGGCTCAGCTGTGCTCAGTCTTCCTCTCTGCCCAAAGCTCTACATTTTTTAGTTCTGTGAGGCATGCCTGTACTTTGTAATAATTTCTTCCTTTTGCTCAAATTAAATTTAGTTGATTTCAGTTGCTTATAATTTAAGAGTACTGAGGGAAGAAATAAGCTACTTAACTCAGCAGGCAGGTGGGCTCAAGAGTGAGCACATGGAGAGATCACCCAGAGGACACACACAGGAGAGAAATGGAAAGAGACATGTAGAGTTGAGACATGTAGAGACACTTGGGAGAGACATATGGGTGAGAGGCAAATTGGGAAACTAACAATGGCAGCCTTGATTTTCATTAGTCCTTTAATTTTGCTTCCTTCACCCTAGACCTACCTGACCCTTTTAGCCCCTTTCCTACTGCTCCCTACCAGAAAGTGTCTTAGCCTTGTGGCGAACTTTCTAGCCTCAGCCATGCCACTTGGGCCATCTTGGTTTGGCTGGGCATTTACCCATGTGGAGATGGGTAACTTTGGGTATTTCATTGGGAAACTATGTCTTTTAATTCTTCCCGGTCTTTGCACTGTCATTCCATTAAAGAGCTTACACACTAAGGATATGCTTTGTCTTTATGCAGTGGATGTCAGAATCCTTTTGAAGTGGACAAGTTTCGGGGTTCTGGGGAGCCCCCCATTCTGCTGGCAAACACTAACACTGCCCTCCTTGCATGCATGTCTTACACAGAATAATTGCATCCAATTGTCAGCCTAAAACAAGATAGTATTCTGCACTGTTACCTTCAGGAAACAGAAGAGGGCACCCTAAGAATATTTAAGCAGTAGTAAATAGTAGCTCTACCACACTATTAAATACTATAATGAATGCCTTCTCAAGAATCGGATAGAAAAGTATTGTCATTTTTGCAACTAAATTTTTCTGTGGATCCATGTGACTAAGGGATTAAGAGAAAGAGTGTCAAAGCCAGTTTCTGAGAAAAAGGCAAGGCCTAACATGCCATTATCTGTCAAACGTGTTATATTCCCAAATACTAATCTAATCTGATTGTCATTGAAGGGATCCAAAATAGGCCACCCCACAATGTGCTAGTTTGGCAGTTGGGTTATTTTATCTGAAAGCAATTAAAACTGAGTAGAGTCAAGAACAATTTTGACCTCTCTTGTCTCCTTAAAATAACTTAGGGCACCTGGCCCAAAAAGAAGCTATTACCAGACTTAACTTTTAGTCTGAATGACCCTTCTATAATAATTGGCAAACATGTAATCTCCAGACATCTGCTTTTCCTATTGGTCTGTGAATTACCTTCTTCCCCTGTGAAACTTCAGGCCCCTAGCTCATTCCTTAGCTCAGGATGTCAGGCAAGCTTCCACTGGTTGATTTGCCCTTGAGTCTCATGTCTTTAAGCTCCAATTTATATGAAATTTAATTTGTTTTTTTTTTTAATTAATCTGTTTTGTGTCAATATTTTATTAGATTAACCAAAGAACTAGAAGGGAAATGTTTTCTGTTCCTACATCATAATAGTTCATAAAAACAAATGTTTAGAAATTATTTGATTCAATGACTATGGAAAAAGATTCTAAAAAATTAATAATAAAAAGTAACATTTGTAAATTCTATATGTTTTTGTCTTACATGTATGTTTGTTATCAAACATGCTCATGAATATTATTTATTTTTTTTACAACTTCAAAACATACATACTGTTAACCTAAATAAAGAAATAAATTGAGGCAAGTTCAATAATCAGGAATGGACTTCATTTGGGAGTAGGAGAAGATTTGCAATTTAGGAAATGCACATTATATAAGCTACCAGCTAGTCTATTGAGGGTCTGAGATGGCCCGTACTTGTGGGCAAGGAATAAAAAGAGTCTGGCAGTATGTTTATTGGCTTGAGAAAGGGCAGAGATCCTTGGTGGATGTTCATCAGCCACAAGACACATTTCAGTCTCCCATAAATCAGGCATTTACAGAAAATCAGTGTCTTCTTAAGCTTTGTTTTGCTGAGGGTACATGTATGAGATTCTCCACACCACATCATCCATTCCACTTAGATGAGATCCTTTCACAGTACTCAGGTCACTGCTCTCCCCTACTTGTAGTAACTAAGATATTTGTTGTGCCAGTCATTTTAAATAATGTCAGTTTAATATGATCCAGATTGTTTTCTCCTTAATGATAGAACTGAAGTAAAGTGGTAACTTATTTAGAAGTTCTATTTTAAGTTAAGCAGAATGAGAAAGAAAGAAAGAAAGGAGGCAGTGTTACAAAGAAGGAGGATAAAATCAGAAGTAGAGAGAAAGAGCAATAAGAGAAAAAGGAGGGAGGGAAATTGAAGAAAAAGAATGAGGAGGCAGAAAAGAATAATGGAGGGAGGGAGAAAAAGGAAGAGATGGGGAGAAAAATGTCTCTTGAGCCATCAGTAAAGATGGTCATGGAGCTGAGTGACCTATACTCCCTCTGTTTTCATGCATACAAATAGCCCAAGTGCACGTAATTCAGAGGCCCCCACAGGGCATCAGACAGTGTTGACATGGGCTACAATGTCATGAGTGAATGTTTAGGGGGGAAACAAATGCAGCTACTGAAAAGGGAACAATCCAGGGAGGGTATTGACTTAAACTCCATCTTCAAAGAAAGGTTTTCCCAGTCTGCAGCTGTTCATTAGTTAATGAATATGAAATATTGACTTATGCCTGGCCCCACAGGTGTTCAGGAAAGCATCTTATTTCAAGCTAGTCAATTGCACATAGCCCAGGGAGGTGGTGGGTGGGAGAAGAGAGAGTACTTAACCCTTCCCAGTCTCTAGCTAAATGGGGTCTTTGGATCCATATTCTCTCCTTCCATTAGGTGGGGCAGGTCCTAATATGACACGATGGCACATCTGTTCCTCAATTCTTTCTAAACATTTCAAAAAAGAGACAAATTGAATTCCAAGGCTTGGTAGCTATGGTAAATAAAATCCTTTTTATTTTTAAATGAATGCTTATGAATTTAATGCATTTGGAGAAAAGTAGACCTGCACATAAAGTCCCCTATTACATAAATACCAGTGTTAAGCCAAAGGAGGCACTTTTTTAAGAGTGAATACTTTAAAAATTATAAGACAAGTAATGTACAGGTATGACTGTAAGTTTTCAAAGTAGAGTGTTAATGACTTGAGTTTGAGAAACAAGGATTACGGGCAGATGAACCAAGAGTATTGGAAGAGTGGGTGGGTGGATGGATGGATGGATGGATGGATGGATGGATGGATGGATGGATGGATGGATGGATGAGTGGATGATTGGGTGGATGGATGACTCAAGAGTATTGGATGGAAGAATGAGTGGATGATTGAACAGTTGGACAACTGGATGGTTGAATGTATACCCACTTAAGATGTTCCCTTAGTTTAATTATTTCCTAGTGTAAAGTGCCATTGGTTGAAAGAAATGAAGTAGAAATAAGTAGAAATAAGTATATCTGATTCTCAGCCAAATAGTCATGAGGCAACCCCTTCACAAAAAAAGGTGGCCCAAGAGTATGGGCTCTGAATTCAGATTTCTCACATTATATTCTAGTTCATGTTAAATTCTGCTTTTGACCTTGGGTAAGTTTCCTTATCTCCCCATACTTATGTCCCTTCCTCTAGTTGTAGAACAAGGCCAAATCAAAAAATCTACTCTAAAGGGGTATAGTAAGATTTACAAATAAAACAATTAACCAGTAAAGCCCAAATTGACATTGTTTGATGATTTTTTTTGCTGAATTAAATAGATAATGTTGAGTATAATAAAATAAAAAGGTTTAAGTGTAATTTGTCCATTTAAATCTTACAATTTCAAGTGAGCATTATCAATTTGGGCTTTCTTGTTTTTTTTTGTTTTTTCATTTTAATAATGAAGTTACTTTTAATCTCAATCATTTTGTCGAGCCATCCAAGTTAATCATGTCCTCCAAAGTACAGTATTGCATTTTTAAAGAGTGATCTAATGAAGAATTTATTTCATCTTATGTACTATATAAAATGTGATAGAAGTGAAAAGATAGCATTTCCATGATTGGATTACAAAATAATGGCTTCCTTTGCTTACTTTATTTGTCCCCCTATCTCTGTCATTTACTCTCTTTCTCTAACTCTCTGTTCTGGGGGAACAATTCATCATGTCATGAGTAGCTCTATGGAGGTACTCACATGGCAGGTACTGACATAGATGTCTAATAGTCTGACATACTGTTGAGGGCCTGAAATATGCCAGCTGCTGGGTGAATGAGGGCTTGAAATATGCCATTTTCTGGGTGAATGATGGTGGAAATAGATCCATCTTCAGTGAAGTTAAATACAACCCAGTGGATGCTGCACTTACAGCATTATTAAGAGAGACTGAGTCAAAGGCCATGCCTCACAGAAAATAAGATGTTGTTATTTTAATTTACTAAATTTTGGGATAATTTGTTATATAGCAATAAATAACCAATACATGACCAAATGTGTCTATCTGTATTTATTGACTTACAGTTTATATCTTTGTTCATTTCTGTGCAATATTCGCTTTATCTTTTCAGGTATAGTCCCCATAAAATTTCTACTAACCAATTCACCCATGAACTATCACCGTACTCCCTTGATCCCTTCCTATCCCAGTTTTGATCCTGCTCCCTCGCCTTCTCTTACAAAATATCTCTGATTTATAGTTGCCTGCTAATATTGGTTTTTTTTTTTCTGATTCCTTGTTTGCACACATCCCCTCCCCCCCATATTCCTCCTATAAGTGAAATCATCTGATATTTTACTTTTCATTCTGGCTATTTCACTAAGCATAATTTCTTCTAACTCCATCCACATTGCTGTGAATGGCATGAGTTTTCCTTTTTGATTGCTGAGTAATATTCCATTGTGAATACATACTACATCTTTTTGATCCCCTCATACATTTTTGGGCATTTGGGTTGTTTTCATCACTTACTTATTGTAAATAATGCTGTAATAAGTGTAGTGGCTCAGTTGTCCACTTGAATTAATGTTTTTGTGTCCTTTAGGTAGATTCCTAGGAGTGGAATTGCTGGGTGATATGGTAGCTCCATTTTTAGTAGTGTGAAGAACCTTCACACAGCTCTCCATAGTTGTTGGACCAGTTTGTGTTCCCACCAGCAGTGTAAGAGAGTTCCTTTTTTTCTCCACTTCCTTGCCATTATTTGTTGTTGTCAGTTTTTTAATGTGTGCCATTCTCACTGGTGTAAGGTGGAATCTCATTGTAGTTTTGATTTGCATCTCCCTGTTTATAAGTGGTTATAAACACTTTTTTATATACCTGTTGGCCATTTTCTCTTTGTTTTGGTTAATATCTCTTTTGCTATACAGAAACTTTTTAGTGTGATAGAATTCCTTCACTTTCTTTGTTTTGGGGTATGAGTTTCTAAAGATGTGAAAGATAGTGTTTTGCCTGTGTTTTATTCTGGATTTTTTTATGTTTTTGGTTGTTTAATTCTTTTATCCATCTTGTGTTGGTTTTTGTGCATAGTGTAAGGTAGGAGTCTCATTCTTTTGTAATTACCTGTCCAATTTTCCCAGTACCATTTTTTGAACATTGTCCTTGTTCCATTACATATTTTTTGCTCCTTTGTCAAAGATTAGTTGCCCATGTATGTATGGCTTTATTTCTGCATTTTCTATTCTATTGGCACATAACCAAATCTAAGAATTTTCATAGAATCTTCAAGATTCTATGTACTAAGACATGATGTTCTCTCTGCCTGCTATGCATGCGCCTTTGGCAATGAACTTACTTAAGCTTTCTGATTTCATTTCCTCATCCATACTATGGAGATAATAAACATCCCAGTACTCCAAAATCATTCATTTATTGAAACTTTACTGTAAAACTTGTTAATTTTGAACAGTAGTTTAAAGTCACAAGCCTCCTATTTGCTCTGTTCTGTGATGTGGAAAAGGAAGGGCCTTTATGAGCTTATAGAACTATTTTTCCCCCTCCACCAAGCCACACATTCCCATATACATTCTGCCTCCCCTCCTCTCTGCTCCACCTTTCCCCCTATTTTCTTTGGTAACCATTATCTTCTTTTTGCAGAGCTCAAATTTCATTCCTTCTGTGCTTTACATGCAGATGTATTTTTTGCTATTTAAATTCCACAGATAAGTAAAGCTAAATTCCACAGATAAGTGAAGCTATACAATATTTCTCTTTCACTTTTTTACTGATTTCACTCAACATAATCACCTTGAGGTCCACCCACTTTGTCCCAAATGCCACCTTTTATCTTCACAGATGTGTAATACTCCATTGAGTATATGTTCTAAAAATGTCTATATCTATTCATCTATTAAAGGGCATGTGGGTTAGTTCCCTGATTTGGCAATTGTGAACACTACTGATATGTACATATGCATAGAGAACTATTTTCATAGTAAAGGTTTCACAGTAATTAGATTAATATTAGATTAATATCTAATAGGACCATATAGAACTTTATTTCTTTGAAATCTCCATACTGCTTGAAGAAGAACTTAAATACCACTTTTTGAAATGGGGATTTACTCTTGGGAACATAAATCTAGATCAATGTATTCAACCTGACTTTGAGTTCAAATAATAATTCAAGTCTACATGTATATATTTAAGTCCTAATCAACTGTAACCTCCTCAGGAGATCTACCCTGATAACCCTGGATGAAACAGTAATGGATGGAATTTAGTGCATTCATTTATTTCTTTTCTACTCCTCCCTCAAGAAAGTTAATTTTTTGAGGGCAAGGATCTCTCTACTTCCTTATTGCTAGAGTATTGTCAATATGAGGTCAGAGCTCACTACGTTTATTGCCTGCCTGACATTTGCCTGATAGCAAATATGTTTTCTGCTTTTAGGTCTTGCCAAGAAAGAGTTTCTGAGTCTTTTGGGTAAAGTACCTGTTTAAAAATAAAGAACCCATCTTTATGTTCAACTTAAAACTTTTCTGGTTTTCCATAAGGTTCAATATTGATTATGATAGAGAGTTTCCGGATAGAAGTCAATGAAAAGTTTTAAAACTCACTGCAAAATTTCTACAACTGGAAGCTTTAGAAAGTGAGAAATGAACAAAAAACCCTTGAAATCCTTCTACTGGTAGCAACACCTTTTAAAACATATAAGTTTCAAGAGGGCAATCACTTTGTTCTCCTGCCAATGCTAACATTTGTTAAGGAAATAGGCCAATTACTTGCTCATGAGTGATTAAGTATGGGTGTCCAGAACTACCAAGTGAGAGGATAAAAGTCAAACTACCAAAATTCTTATTCAGATGTCATTGATATTTCTCCTACTACGCCTTCACTTATCTTCCTCTTAGTAATGCACATTCTTTGTTGAGTGAGGGAGTGTGTAAGTATGTGAGTGAATGTGTAAGTATGTATTTGGGGCTTGAGAGTTGTGGTAGGAATAATGAAGTGAAGTATGGATGCATTCAGGTTTTTTTAAGCACCATAGTTAACAAGTATTTCCTATAACATTCAGGAAAATGTACATCATTTATATTACTTTATTTGAGGTTGTGAAGGATAGCATATAAAATAAATTGCTTTAGAAAGATGGTTTAAAAAATAACCTAAGCTCTTAATCTCAGGGACTACGCTGAGCATTTAGCCTAAATACAGGCCCAGCTTTTCATTTATTTCCCCTTTTAAAGTAAACATCATACTATGAAAAATTAATTTTAAGTTTTCAGAAGGTGGGGAAGAGGGGTTTGTTTTCCTTCTTACTTAACCCTTCTTCCCTTGGGCATAATTCTGGAGCTGAATAAAGACAATATGTTCCAAATTGCCAATCACATTAGTTTCTGTGTGGGTTGCTTAAAACATGCAAATGGCTCTAAAAAATGTCTCTCATCCTACGAAGATAAATGAAGGTGTGCATTGCCATCAATTTAAATGGAAGTCAAAGGAGGACAGAAAGCGTTGATAAATGAGGAATCTTTGCCTTTTTCCCAGACACACATTCTGTAAGGGAACATGAGTGTTGATGGATTTCATCAGCCTTCCTACTATAGCCTCCATGACAACAACCTATCTTCCTTAGCACTGCCAGACAAACTTCCCTAAAGCATAGCTTTGTTCACTTCTATGCTCAAACACCTTCATTGGCTCCCTGTCATCTGTTAAGTAAAGAAAGCTCTACCTTTCAACCCACTGTTCAAAAAACTAATCTATCTCCCATTTTTATTTCTCATAATTTGACATCATATGTCTTATATTCCAGCCATAATCAACTACAAAGGAACTTTTACCTGAGTATTTATCAGACTCACCATAGTAGTGATATTCCAAGTAGAAATCATATTTTAAAATAAGAAAAAGACTTAACAATGAAAGAGCTGTGTGGAGGTTCCTCAAAACACAAAACAATGCATCTGCCATAGAATCCAGTGATTACACTTCTAGGTATTAGCCAAGGAACACAAAGACACTAATTCAGAATGAAGCCTGCATTCTTATGTTGATTACAGGACTGTTTACAATAGCCAAGATAAGGGAACAACCTTAATATTCTAAATCAGATGAGTGGATCACAAAGATGCAGTTTATTTATACAGGGAAATAACTACTCAGTGATTAAAACAGATAAATTTGTGTCATTTACAGCAACCTGGATAAGGCTGGAAGGGATGATATTAAGTTAAATCAATCAGGGAAGAAAGGTAAATATGGAATGGTTTCATTTACATGTGGAATATAGAGAAACAAAACAAAAGCTCAGACAAAGACAAACTTCAAAAGCTGAGCATAAATCTAAGACACTCGGAGGGGAATGAGAGGGAGAAGCTGAAGAAGAATGAGAAGAGGAGGGGGAAGAGCACGTTGGACTGTGATTAAGGCTGTCAGAAGGGGGATGTGGTGGGTTGAGAGCAAAGCGGGAAGGAGGGTCTAGTGGACGATTACTGGGTTTTTGTGGTGGATGTGGTGAAATAATTCATATACAGTTGTAGAGTTCCAAACCTATACCCTTGAGACATATGTGAAGTAAATCAAAATTAACTCAATGAATATAAGTTTAAAAATGGGGCCCTCCCTGGTGGTGGGAACAATGGATTAAAGCAGGGCACTGTAAGCTGGCCCAGCCACTTCAGTTCCAGTTAAAGCCCCGGCCCCGGAGGTGACCCACATGGCCAGCAGACCTCTCCCCTCAGCAGTGTACTTTGTCTGTCGGCCTGTTCTGTTCCTCACTGTCTCTGTTGAATACTCTCACTGCCCCTGCACCTCTGGCCTATACCTCAGTTCTTTATATATAAATAAATAAATCTTTAAAAAAAAATAATTCACCAATGAAGAGGACATTTATAACTTAAGTCTTCTTCTAAAATCTCTTCATATTGAGTCAATCTCCTGGTTCTCAATGATTACAAAGACTGCTAACTTCCTGCAGTACAAAGTAAATACAGCATGAACTAATTGCTGAAAGAACAGTGAACATTACAAAAAGATGCAACAGTTTATGTGGTTGGTGAAAATGATATTTAAAAAAAATTTTGGTGGAGTTCTCAAATATTTTTGCAGGCATGACCTCTTCATTGCCAATCTGAACACAATCCTTGATATATTATTTAAGACATCTTATTTCTCTGATTACAATTTGACAGCCTGTAAAATATAAATTAAATCTTGTTTGTAAAATCTGTTTTACTTTTGAAATAAATTTCCCTCTTTTAATATGAAATTATGTTTGTTACTTTAAGTGGCTTTCTTCTCATGAAAGAGCAATTTTCTGTGGTCCTGGCTCATATCTCAAAATATTCTATACTTTTCTATTCCTGATGATTTGCACATCTTCCTGTTGTGACTCTTCCTAAACATCCAGGTGCAGCTCCAATACCACTTTCTCTAAAACTCCTTCCAAATCTTCTCTTAAAAAAAAATCTTCCTTCCCCAAATACGCAGCAGATTTTGTTTGTAGTAACTGTGGAACATTTTGTATATACTTCTTTAATATTTGAGTACACAGACTAGGCTGAGAGTAGGTTCTATGTAGTTCTCATTCATTCATTTTACATATGAATATGTACTCTGGGCTCAATGGGGAAGACAATGTTATCTCTGTAAACCATGGATTTATTGACTTCTACTTACTGACAAAAGAAAATGAGACAAAGGGAAAGAAAACATTTACAATTCCTATTTCCTTTGCAAAAAAAAAAAATGTGTTATTTAAACAAGGGGAGATCTATTAATTTTTGACTATGGACTTCCACTCAAAAGGAGTAGGTTTTATGTGGGAGATGATGACTTCTCCTTACAGAAGACCAACCACACTGGCTACTTCTCACTGACTCCCCTTGCCTCAGACCTGCTGCTTAGTCTCTGTGTGGCCCCAAACAGAACTCAGATCTGTGCTCTGATGGAGTGGTATCAGATGGTGAATTCTATAATTTGTTTGGGTTCATTTCCACAGAACTGGAAAGCTGTTTCCAAAGCAACATTGGCCAGTAATTCACAAATTAGCCCAGGCTTTTGTAATGATCCTTCAAGGAGAGAATAGAAAAGGTAGTTCTTGGCTGAATTTTCTGTAACACTGATTAGAGTTACATATCAGCCTTTATAGAAAATCCAAAATTAAAAAACACTAAGGAATAGAGAATTAATAATCATGAATTAAGCAATGACTGCTCAGAGCGATCACGTGACATAAAAGCGGTAAGTGGCCTCAATACAGTACAAAGGATGATGAGGTGGAAACTGCACACCCTTCCTACAGGGGTTAAAATTCTAATTTTGTGTAAACATTTTGTGTTTAACACAATACAATGTGAAATTTGGTGTGGCCTAGGGATAGCAGTTTGCAAATCCTAGAATAGAGGAAAATAAATCTTTCTTTTAAATTAGCTTTAGCTTTATTCCATCATCCATTAATTTGACTGTTGAGGCATCTGTAGTGATACCCACTGTCACTAATGATAAACTTTGATAATTACTTTTCTTTACTAAAGTAAAAGTACAAAGTAGAGGTGTTATCCTGGAGTTTCACATATTCAACTCCAAATTGGGCATTTACTTTGAACCAGCATTGAGGACTTGTCAGTCTACAAATATGATGGGAAACTTGTCCACTATTGACTAATGCTGCTATAAGCCCAATGGCAAGCTGAAAGTGGAACCTTAACTGAACTCCCGGGTCTCTCTCTGCCTTTGTAGGATTGACTATAGAAAAGAGGTGCATGTGTCTGGGTTGTCATCTAATGCCCTGCTGAATATGAGGTGTCTTCTAGAAAAAGAAAACCGCATTCCTGTCTTTCCCAAAAGAAAAATTGGTTATAAAGTGTCAGCAGGTATTCACTGAAGGATTAGAGGACTGTTACAGAACTCTGCTGGGAGGACAGGAGGATGGAAAGAGTAAGTAAATATGGGTGCTATGATCTAATTACTCTCCTTCCTACAATGCTCTGTGGAAGGCCCCATTGTTAACTGTCTTTTTCATTTATTCATTTTTTAAGATTTATTTATTTGTGCATACAGAGCTGGGGTACAGGCCAGAGGTGCAGGGGCGGTGAGAGGATTCACCAGAGCCACAGTGGGGAGCAGAACAGGCCGACTGACAAAGTACACTGCTGAGGGGAGCAGCAGGCAGGTCAGGAGAGGTCTGCCACACCAAGTGGTCACCTCCAGGGCGGGCAGGAATCGAACTCATGCTGAAGTCGCTTTAGCTTCTCAGTGCTGTGCTTTACCCTGCTGTGCCACCAGGGAGGGCCCCCCATTATTGTTAACTGTCTTTAACCAAGTTCCTAAACTTGACTGTACATTGAATCTCCTAGGAAGTAAAGAACAACAACATGTATCTAGCTCTACTAGTTTCCAGTGATTCTGATTTGATGGTTTTGCTACAACTTGGACATGAGGATTTTAAGGATGATTCTAATCCAAGCCAATGTGAGAAACATTAGCGTAGACTTTTAGAGATGTGTGAATGTTAAAATGGAGACTGGACTCTGACTGCTCCATTTATTACCTGATGCACTTCCTCCCTTATTTCCACTGTGTTTGCTTAAAAGCTTTTGCATTTTTCTCTCTAGTTATGTCCCTCCAGCCTATTAAAATAAATAAAATCTAGCATTCCTTTTAGGTGTATTTTCTTCTGTCTAGCAATTCTGGCAACTTTAGGTATTTCCTTTGCCAGAGATTAGATTGTGCAACATTTTCTGTTTTGTCACGTGTCGTAAATGTAATTGTAATAGCTACAAGTTATGTGTATATTTGATCATCTTTTAAAACAGTTCCCTACAGTTATACAATTTGGTTATTTATCATTCTCAAGAGAAGTGAGTGGAGAGAGGAGATGTCTCTTCATTTAAATATAAATATTTATCCATTTCTCTGATTATTTCCTTGGGAAACCTTCCTAGCAATGAAACTTATTAGTGCAAAGATAATAAATATTTTTAAGGTGCTTGGCATGTCAGGCCAAATCACTTTTCAAGAAGCCTCAACTGTTTGTAAAAACAATGGTGATCATATTCTATAATTAATTCTTCTATAATTTGTTGCTGAGTTGGGTGTACTTCAGTTGCCTGGCATAATATAAATGGGATTCGATTAAGCCTGTATGGTAAACTGTACCATTCAACAATGAGTATTAATATGCTGTACTATTAATAAATATTTATTGTACATTCCAAAAAGAACTAAATTTTATTTGCTCACTTGCAAGACTTCACTAGTTCACTGTCCCCTTCAAATCAGTAAAGACCTTAATTTTCATCTTGAGTCATTTATTTTATCACAATAACAAAATGGAATATACTTGGGAATTATAACCAGGTCTGTTGACATGCTGCAGGAGAACCATCTAGTGAAATTTTGAGCAACATGGGTTCCTGGATACCTTTCAAAGGAGCACACTATTCATCAAAGGTGTGAGCATCTCTACTTATTCATCAAAGGTGTGAGCATCTCTACTTTAGCAGAGATGAGATGACCATGTATAGTAGTGGGCTCCACTGTTATGTGAGCATGAGGATATGTCTGCCACTCTTATATGCATATATATCACCATCCTCCTTAAGCTTTACAACTCTTATGTATATCCAATAACTCAAGAGTTATTTTCTTCCCTAACTTGGGGAAGGAAACAGACATCCAGATACAAAGGGTACAAAAAGTTGCAAACTAAGCAGCCAACTTGGTAGAACTCTTAAGGTAAGAAAAGGGTATGAAAAGACTCTAGAGAAAAACAAATAATATAAATGGGAGCCCTCTGAAAAATTTTAACAGTCTTTCATAATAACTACATTTTAAAACTAGGCATAGAGATTTATAACATCAAAATAAATGTCACATATGAAAAGTTCACAGCTACAATCACACTCAAAGGTAAAATGGAAAGTTTTTCCTCTTCTGTTAAGAGTAAATCAAGAAAGTTCATGCTCATAATTTCTATTCAACATGGTACCAATAGTGCCAGCTACAGCAATCAGTCTCTATAAAAATCCCAATGGCATTGTTTATAGAAAAGAGAAAACTGTCCTAACATTCATATCAGGCATAGAAGACCCTGAAGAGCCAAAACAATATTAAGAAAAAGAACAAAATCAGAGGCATCAAATGTCCTGATCCAAAATACATTACAACTCTGTTTTATATAATTAAAATAATCTGCAGTGGCATAAAAAGTAAACATATAGACTAATGGGACAAACAGCCCAGAAATAAACTGGGGCATATGCAATCAACCTTAATTTTACAGAGTGCAGCACCACACAATAGGGAAAGGAGTCACTTCAACAAATAGTGTTGGGAAAATTAGATATTACATGTAAAAGAATGAAACTGAAGTTTTTATATCATCTTCCTGTTGTGAAACTGTGCTTTAGTTACATAAAATGTTATATTGGGGGAAAAGAATATATGGACCTCTCTGTATTATGTTTTATGACTGTGAATCTATAGTAATTTCAAAATTAAAAGTTTAAAAACTTAAAACTTACTGTAACACTTTCCTCGTCAACAAAAATTGTCATAGGATATACTTTTTGAATTGTTATAACATTGTGATTTTTTTGAAATCACTTTATATTTTATGGCAATTTTAGATTTACAGAAAAATTGAGCAGAATGTCTAGAGATTTCCCATATCCTCTGCAGCACATTTGCAGAGCCTCTCCCTTTATCAACTTCTACCACAGACTGGCACTTTTTACAGATGATAAACCTCCACTGACAATTTCCTGTCACCCAGGGTTCACAGTTTACATTGGTGTTCACTGTCCATATTGTACAGTAAATGTTTTGGATATGCACAATAACATGCATTCACTATTGTATTAGGAAAGCAAGACTTAGATGTATGATACTATAATAGCAGATATAATATCATTTTGAATGTCTGCCAACTTGCAATTATATGGACATACCATGGTTAATTTAGCCAATTTTCTAGTAAATTTCCTTTGTATAAGCTCTCAGATACTAGCAAAACTGCTCCTTACAGATATTATTCTAATTTATGAACTGATAAAATTTTTTAAAAAATTCTAGTAATCACTTAATTCTACTATACCATATCACAGAAAAGAAGATTTAACTCAGAGAGGCAAAATACTCTGGTCAAGCTCCGATAGTTAATCAGAATATCTAATCTAGAACCTTGATTTTAAAACAATCAAGTTTTAGTGATATCGCTGAAGTGGTTTTAAAAATAATTTCAAGAAATTACAGAATACAATATAGCAGACACAGTTAAATAGCTTAACATGTTCTGGTTTGGAAAGAGCGAAAATCCATTATTAAGTAAAACACCAGGTAGCATAATGGTATGAATAATTCAGCAGTTTCAATCAAATGCCTGTGAGACAAGCAGTGAATAAATGAAATGGACTTAATGAATGACAGTAGAGTAGGGTGAGGAGTATGGAGACAGCATTACTCACTTCCAGTTAATGTTGCCAGATCAGAATGCAAGCTGTGTTGTCACAGAAAAGTGGATCTTTATGTAAAAATATCACATTTTAAAAGATATTTGCACCAAATTTTTAGAAACAAACAGACAAAGAACTATGTAAGCCAAGCAAAACATGTTTGTGGGGGTGAACCAATTTGTGGGCTACACATGTGCTGAGTATGACTCAGTTTGGATTATTAAAAAATACATATCTATATGAAAGGAAAATCTGGAGGAACAAACAGCTAATAGCCTTTATCCAGAAGTGTGATGAATTGAACATTTGTTGTTTATTTTCTCTTTTGGCTGCCCAGTATCTAAAATTCATCCTTTTGAGTAGGGGAACAACTCACCTGTGGCTGAGTCTTTTCCCAAATGTATCTGAAAATGCCAGATTCTGTCTTTCCCAGTCTTTCTTCAGCTGAGATGCAGTCCCTAACTTAGACTCCACCCTCAGACTGAATTTAAGACACTGAGACTAAGAAGTAGAAGTACTCCAACTCCTTCCCTGAATGGTGGTGTGGATAAAGCAGCTGGTAGCATTTCGTGAAGGCCTCAGTGAGAGCAAAAGAGGCAACTAATGTCCAAGGTCACAAGATCTCTGAAGTTCATGGACTTATTGTAGCTGTGTGACTAGTAAAAGCAATTACAGCTCATTTATGGAACCAGTTCTGAGGTCTGGTGTTGAGCATTCTTCCTGAGTGCTAGTACATAAGCCTAGCACTCTCAGCAACCATCTGATCCTTTAATCAGACATTTAATAAGTTTTGATTCTACTTAAAATAGCCAGAATCGCCTTATGTTACTTAACAGTGGGGAACACTAACAATGGGACTGGGTAATATATTTCTATGTATCTGCAGTATTTACATTTTAAAGTTAATTCCCATTAAATAGACAAATGTTCAAGCTCAAGCATCTGGCGTTACATAAAGGGGAAACCAGAGAAGGGAGATGGAGTGTAATATTGTTAAGAATGGTTCTTACCCCATTATTTGTGCTCTCAAACACATCCTACAGTTTGCCTATGCTACTTCCTCCACCTGGAATGCCTTCTCTACTTTCCATCTATGAAAAGCTTACTACCCTTTTCCCTTTTACTCTTTACCCAGTCGTAAATATTCCGTCAATTCTAAATCCAGAGATACTGTAGATTTGTTACCACCATCACTCTTATTTTTTTTAAGATTTCTTTATTTATGCATACAAGAACTGGGGTACAATCCAGAGGTGTGGAGGGTGAGATGATTCCCCAGAGACATAGTGGGGAGCAGAACAGGTCAATTGACTGAAATACACTGCTGAGGGAAGCAGTGAGTGAATCAGGATAGGTCTGCCGTGCCATATGGGTCAGCTCCCTAGCTGGGCATTGAACTCATGCTGCAGTGCATGCAGATAGCTTCATAGTGCTGTGCTTTAACCAGTTAACAGGGAGGGCCTACCACCATCACTCTTATCCGATATTGATGATCCTATTTGGGACCCAGGACAAAAGAAAATGGAAAGAATCAAGGAAGGAGAACAGGCAGACACTCTTGACAGCCACCCTGACATTTACATACAAACCCATGTGTTACCCTTTGTCTCCTCGAAATCACATTGGAATTGCCCTCAACTTTAGAGGTCCCTTGTTGATAGCTCCTTCAGGAGTGAGCTAAATGTTTTGCTGCAGCACCTCCATGGTTAACTACCAGAGAAGAGGCCTCAGGAGGCCCAAAGAGGGCCTGCTCCGAGGCCCAAAGAAGGCCTGCTCCAAGGCCCCAGTGCTGTTCCTCGTCTGTCTCCAGAGATGAAAGGGTAACCACAGTCACTGGGAGCTGGAAGTCTTTGTTCAAAGTCTGAAAAATCTCTCCTTTGAGAAGCAGACATCTGACAGGAGCTGCAAAGCTGGCAAATCTAATTTCAGACTACCTAGAAAATAAAAATAGGATCCCAAGTTCAGCTGTAATGCCTTTGAGGAGGCTGGCAAGCACAAGTGTTTATGTGAGCTGTGATTAGGCAGGAAGCTCCTTCCCAAAGAAGCCTAGACCTGAAAGGGACTCTTTTTTGCCTCCACTGGGAATCACAGCATGTTGGAATAAAAGGAACTCAACTTTTCACATCTAATCCTCTCATTTCACAGATGAGCAAGTTGAGGACAGCAAAGATATGCTGTTAGGCATGAACATCTGCCCCTCAACTATGGGTGCCTTGGGCTCCCTTAAAATAATATCTGGCTGCACAAGATTCTGCTTCTACTGACTTTGATGATATCAAGAGTCTGTTGGCCTAGGAACATGAATTCTACACATTTATAAAATGAACTGACATCCAAAATGTCTAATCTACTTTCCCAAGGAGGACGTATTCCACACGAAATGCTGAATTTTTTCATAGTGTCTTCAGCAAGCTTTCTTGGTTAGCAAGTATTGGTTTAAAAAGAATGTAATTAATCTATCAAAAGCCATCCAAACTCTGTGCTTGGAAGTACAAATAGCATTAATTTTACCTGTTTAATTTACAGAGATTCCCCTCCCTCTGAGAATATTCCTTCCATATCCATGAAACTACCCCCACTCATTGCACATATTTGTTTCATAGAAATATTCCCTTGCTCATGGTTGATTCTACCAAGGTCCATACCTAAGTTCCATTTGAATCCATCAATCTCCTTTCTGCAGACTTTGACATCTAAGAGATACAAGTAACTAGCTAGTGATCTGAGTTAATCACTTAGACCAGCTAGTCTCTTATATGTCTAGTACCTTGCACATATAATCTGGAGAAAGGTGAGGAAGATTTTGATATGAATGGAAAAGCAAAGAAAGCCAACTGAATGTAAAACAATGAGAATGGAAAGAGAGATAAAAAGCACAGTGAGAGTCACTGAGGGTGGATAGGAAGGGAGGACGGGGAAAGATACAGGGACAGACAGAGAGTCAAGGGCATAGAGAGAGCTAGGAACAGGGAGAGAGGCAGAGACAGAGGGAATAAGAAATTAAAAACGCCTGAGTTTCAAATTTCTTTTTCAACTCATTTTTAGAGGCCCAGCTGCTTTGGGGTTCCATAGATAACAGAATGTTCTCTCAGTAATTCCCACTTTTATAATTTGAGCTTTTGTTGTTTTCTGTTAATTGCAACTAAGAGTTTTAACTTGAGACAATTGGCACCCATTCAAAAAGCAGTGTTAGTGAAAATGCAGGGGGGAAGAAAAGAGTGCAAGCCAAAAGTGACACATGGTGGATTTTGACATATTTGGTGATTACTCGGTCCTCTCCATAGCTTTTTAAGGGCTGCCTCACTATCTTAGCTTAATAAAACCTTCAGCATCAAACTTAATTCATTTCTGTAACTGGGAATGTAAATAAAATTTATGTTAGGGCAAAAAATGAACAATGATGTTAAGATCATTAAAATTAAATAAAAATTAAAATGGCAAAAAAAGCATTTTACTTTGGTATAATCATATGATGTATAGAACAAGTAAATCTATCCAAGTTTGAAGGAAATGGACTGGAGATTACCAAAGAAAACTTCCATGTTTAATTATTATACTAGAGCCCAGCCAAAGGTGAAGGCCTCCTCAGGAAAGTGCCCATGGAAACCAGAGCTGGGGATATTCAGACAGGTGAGAGCAGATGTGTGGGATTAACACATTGTAGCATAGCTGTGTATTGCACTGGGCATCATCTGTTGCTATAGTCACCCCCTTGGACTCAGTCTTTATACTAATTACTGTCTACACACACCATGCATTTTCATGCTTCCACCCAGCTTGCTACTGTTCCTCTATCCTGCAGTGCCACCCCCTGGCCCCCCACAGATGAACTCCTGTGCAGCTTCCAAGGCACTGCTTAAAGTAAGGCCCTCTCTGGAGTTTTCTCCAGCCGACCCTTGGCAAATCTGCTCACCTCTTTCTTTGTTGCCTCTATTGCATTTTTCACTCTTCCCTATCATGTGCCTGGCACTGCTATAGCTGTTGTAAACAACGGTAAGCAAATCCTGGCTTCACTGGGGCTTACGATACACTTTGAGAGACAGGTAAGGGAAGCAAATAAGCAAATTAATATTTAACTTTCAGTATGAATGCTATGAAAAAAAAGTAAGCCATGTAAAAGTAATGATTGATGGGGAAGCGAATGGACTCTACCAATTTTACATTAGCTCTAGTTGTGCCTGTTCAACCAACTATGAGTTCTCTGAAGGGTCTTTGTGTGGAACGTAATAAATGCTGAATAAATTCATAATAAAATCTGGACGTGACAGACTATAAATTCTAGTCTTTTATAGTTAACAGTATTTTTTAGTTTTACAGATAGCAGTATAACTAGAAAATGAGCTGATTTCCTTGTGAGTGACTGGAAATAATTTTGTCCCCTGAAAAATGTATTTTATTTTTCTCTGACTTTACCCAGAAATATAATTAACAAAAAGTTCTCAGTACTGGTATCAAGCATCAATATTCCATCTCTCAGTTTCATAAATAGCTGTGTAGACTTGGCCTCATATCCACTTTCACTGGCTTCAATTATTTAATGCCATGCTTTCCCATCCAACATTTGTTGTTTATTATCTGTGGGTATTGAATTATTTTTTTAGCCACCAACTAAGCTAAGTTGTAATTTTCAATCCAGTGCACTGGGGTTTGTTGTAGTGCTTCATTCCAAATACTGGTTAATTTGGCCGTGGGGAACTTTGAGAGGCTGAGATGCTTGGCTGGGATAGGATGCATTTTACTGAGCTAGAATATTCAACTCATTTCTGATTACAGGCATGGAGATGGAAGGCTAGAAAATGCTCAGTAAGTTGGAGTGCACCATTGAAGAAGCTAGTGTTGTGTATTTAGAAAGCAACATAAGACATAGGGCTTGGGGCTATGGTTTAAATTCCTACACTGAAACTTATTATTAAAGTGTTCTTGTACCCATCACACATAGATTCCTATTTTGACAATGAGGAAATTAATATCTATTCTGTAGAATTGCTGCAACAACCAAGTATCATGTCTGCAAAAACAATTAGCAGAGTAGTTCACACATAGTCAAATCTACAAAATTTATTAATATATTTGATCAAAGAGGTCAGTATTGTGAGAAGGAAATCTCATCCAATAGATTTTTCCTCTAGGTCAGTTACCTCAAGATTGACGGTGTCTAACCATTGACATGGTTCATGGTATTAAAATAGAAATTTGTGGCCCTCTCTGGTGGTGCAATGGGTAAAGATGCAGCACTGCATGCTGGCTGCAGCAGCATGCAGTGAAAATTTGATCCCCAGCCCGAAGATGACCCACATGCCATGGCAGACCTCTCCTGACCCATCCACAGCTCCCCTCAGCAGTGTACTTGTTGATCTGCCTGTTCTGCTCCCCACTCTGTTTCTGGTGAATCCTCTCACCACCCCTGCACCTCTGGCCTGTACCACAGTTCTGTATGCATAAATAAATAAATCTTAAAAAAAAAATTAAAATGTGTGTTCAAGAACACAAAACAGGAGCACATAGTGGGGAGTCAGATCCTGGCTTTACCTCTTGTGGCATAAACTTGGAAAATGAGTTTACCTTGCAGTGCCCATCTTTATAGCTGTAGAGTGGAAATAGCAATAGAAATGATTTCATAGGATTATTGAGAGGCTGAGAGACATTTTAAGTAACTGAGAATAGGAATAAGGATTGCCAGCTTCTAGTCCCAGTGACATACTTGTCAGAAGTAGAAACTTCTGTGCCTAAGTGCCTTATGTGTGAAATGGAGGACAAGGTCTCTAACTTCCATCTCTGGCATGCACAGATTCTGCTGCTTGAGATGAGCCAGTGGTTTTGTAACCCTGTTTAGAACATGAAAAGAGAACCCTGAGTGACTCACTTATTTTTGTTGAATTGACATGATCGTTGGGCTACTCAAAATTATTTGGGTGTTTAATGTCCTCATCTTAGTTAAATGGACAAACATTGAAGGAAATGCCAAACTGTTTTTTTTTTTTAAATAAAAACACCTTTATGATTTTACCGTCTTGATTTAAATAAGATGCCCAAAATATTTGCTTTTCTGTAAGTAAAATTGGAAACAGGAAGAAAGGGAATTGTTAACACAAGCAAAATCCTGTCACTATGAAAGGGGACATGCTGAGAGCCTCATACAAGGGTACCAGGTTCACAATAGGAAAAGATCTGTGCAGACTTAGGCTCATCGAATGTGGAGCTCACGCCTCCTAGGACTGACTTATCCCAGAACAAAACCACAACTTCATTTATTTATACCCACTAGTTTTTATGAGCATTCTCCTTTGTTGAATCATGTGCTATGTAAATATTCTATAGTTGTCTTTGTCATTCTTACTTGCTATTTTATACAGAATTCCCTCAAAAGCTTTCCATTTTGCTGTAACTGGCAACATTCCACATTGCCTCCTGGCTGGCTGGCCTTCCATTTTGTGATATGCTAGGGTGGAGTGAGCTGAGTGGCCTGTGGTAAGGACTGAGTGCTCTGGTGGTGAGTGTGATGTGGTCTCTGAGGAGATGTGAACCTGTTCCCCTATATCAGTTGAAAATCAGTGTTACCGTGATAAAATATATAAATAAAAATAAAATATTATCTTCCTTGTGCATTTAAAGATGTGTATACTGCTGTTTTAAGGTAGAATATTCTATAGATGACTGTTAAATTTTTTTGGTCTAGTTCCTAACTCAGGCTCTTGTTTCATTATTTATTCTATGTCTGGTTTATTTGCCATAGTTGCAAGTGGAGTAGTAAAGTCTTGTAGTATTTATTGTGTTTTTGTCAGTGTCTTTTTAATTCTATTAATAATTGGCATGTATATCTTGTGCACCATAATTTGGCAAATATATATTTATAATTTCCTACTGTTTTATTAGGCTTTTAATCGGTATAATGTCTTATTACTTTTTTTTATTATTAGAAATCTATTGTGGTTAACATATTGCATTAGAACTTCTGGTTCCTTCCCCAGTAGAAAGAATTCTCACCAATTATTTCTGTTTAAAAGATTACTATGCCTTTCTCATTCTCATTTCCATTTCCTTCTGGGACCTCCATGATACAGAGATTACACACTCTTCATTTTTAAATTATTTTTTCTATTTGTTGTTCTGTTTGTGTGTTCTCCACTATTGTGTTTTCAGACTTACTGATTCTTTCCATTATTAGCATTTGTCTACTGTTAATGCCCTCCATTTCATATTTTAATTCAGTTGTAGAATTTTTAGATATGCTCGTTCTAGTCGTAGCAATCTCAGATTTTCTCAGTTTGGATTTTGTTCCTGTGTCATACCGCTCATTATTTCTCTTCATTCATAAAGCATGGTTTGAACTTTACTTTAATGTCTTCTCCAGGCATAAACCACAGTTCTGCCTGTTTGAGATTTCTCTCAGGGTTTTTTGTTTGAACATTTACAGCATGTTCTTCTGTCTCTTCATTTTTAGTTTTTATGGGTTGTAATAAGGAAATCCCTTCTTTATTCTTTTTTTTTTTCCCTTCTTTATTCTTAACCTGACTTTATACCTATCCTTGGTATAATCCTGGTTTTATCACCTAGGATCTTTGGGGTATCTGTTCTTCCACAGATACCTGTTGACTAGGAAACTAGTGCTAGTAATGAGAAATAGGCATGGAGGAGCTGGACGGCAGGGCAGCAAATTGGCACTTCCAGTAAGCATCCTACTCTGCTGCAAAGACCTGAGTTGTATGGTGAGGGGATCCAGAGTGATCCCCTCCCCTAGGTCAATTCCACTGCAAAATGTCTCATGTAATCTCATGCCAGTCTCAACTTTTAGGCTGTGGTTAACCAGTAGATGTGGTTGATCTTTGTTTTTTGAACATAGAGCCTTTCTCTTGCATGTCTATTACTGTTAATAATCTCCAGGTGCTTAAGCTCTGGTTAGTCAGAGCTTTTAGTTGTCTCAGTTCTGGCCTTGCTTGGCAGTAAGGCAGGTATTTTGAGCAGAATATCTTCAGACTGAAAATGCTAGCCTCATCTAGGAAGAAACACAAGTAATCCAATCTGGTTCACTAGTTTGGACTCCAGCTGTTCTAGTTGAGAGCCTCAAGCCTGTACCCATAAATCTGCACCCTTACTCTTCTTTTTCTCCTGTAGTACATCCTATGTTCTGCATGTCAACTCTGTGCACCCTTCTCTAATTCAGTGCTGAGTCTCCATTGTCTCTGATCTTGGTGTGTGCCCCTAAGTAAACAACAACAAAGGCATTCCATATAGCAGTTGCCCTCCCCTCTTGTGGGGTGCATTGCCCCAGAATCACTAATACATTTAGTTACAGTTTTTCTACCCCTTTCTATTGCACCATTTCTCCAACTGGTATGGCAGTTGTCCATTTATCTTTTAGAGTAAAGTAAGCGGACTGGATGGTTGACATTTATTCTGTTAACAATTTTTTTTTTTTTAAGATTTATTTATTTATTCATACAGAACTGGGGTACAGGCCAGAGGCTCAGGGGCGGTGAGAGGCTTCACCAGAGACAGAGCGGGGAGCAGAACAGGCAGATCGACGAAGTACACTGCTGAGGGAAGCAGCGGGCGGGCCAGGAGAGGTCTGGCTCGCCATGTGGTCTCCTCCGGGGCAGGCAGCAGGCGGGAATCGAACTCATGCGGAAGTGGCTTCAGATTCTCAGTGCTGCGCTTTAACCCGCTGCGCCACCAGGGAGGGCCTATTCTGTTAACAATTTTTGTTGTGAATATGTGGAGGAGCAAGCTTGGAGTCTTCATTCTGCCTTCTTGCTGAACTCCAGAAATATTTTAATTTTTTTAAAAATATTTATTTATTATGCATACAGAATTGGGGTAGAGGCCAGAGGTGCAGGGGCAGTGAGAGGATTCACCAGAGAGAGAGTGGGGAACAGAACAGGCTGACTGATGAAGTACACTGCTGAGGGGAGCAGCAGGCAGGTCAAGAGAGGTCTGCTGTGCCATATGGGTCACCTCCACAGCTGGGATCGAACTCATGCTGAAGTGGTTTTAGTTTCTTGGTGATGTGCTTTAAACTGCTGTGCCACCAAGGAGGACCCAGAAATATTTTAATTTTTTAAAATATTTTTAATCACTCTCTTGATCGTTAAAATAGATCTCTTTTAAGAATACTTATTAAAACAATGTTACAAGCCACCATTTAAAAAATTTCATTGTAAATTCAGTCATTAATAAATTTCACTGTAAAGGGCTAATTTAGTCTTTAACAAATTCAACCTTATATATTTTTAATTTTATCCAAAACACCCAACTAAGCACCATCTTTTTTGTGTGTAGACTCTGTACTTTCTCTGGATAATGTCAATAGCCCTAACTCTTTTTCACTAGGATACCTTTTTACCAATTTATTCCAAATGCTAGTTGGGGGCATTCCAAAAAAGCTCCATACATATGTGGGTGTTAGACAGTCTACTGGAGTCACTCACTACTCAAGAGATTCACTCAGCATAAGTAGAATTTGTGTGTATGTGTGTGTGGTGGGCAACATAAACTATCTCTGACAACATTTAATGGAGAACAGCATTTACATAGAAAAACAAGTAGAAAGATCGCAGAATAAAAAGCAAAAAGTGTTTGTCCCATAGTTGAGCTAGAAACTTAATGAACCACAAATCTTAAAATATTTATTAAATGGACTTATGCAGAAAATGTTCGGTGATCTTCACTTGAAGCAATGAGAAACAATGGACAGTATTTTCAAATTATTATGACAATGCTAGATCTTTCTCTATTATTGACAGTTCTTAGATTGCTTATTTCAACATTCAAATTCCTTGGAGAGTGTCCAAATGACTGAAACTGAGTCACAGACCCAGACTGTTCACAGGGGATGGCAAAGTTCCTTCACTGACATCCCCACTGTAATGGTACTGATAGGTGAGGCATGGTGCTCTAAAGTAAACCCAAGGAGCTATGAGCAAAGAATGGAGAATATGTGCCAGGCAGGCAAAAATAACAGATGTACTATATACACACTCCCACACAGCAGCCTTGCAGCAATTTGGATTCGTGCTTCAACAAAATGAATATATATACACACATGCTACAATGCCTGGGGTTGTTCACAAATAGTCAAAAAACAAAAATAACTTTGCATTCCAGTGTCTACTATATTCTATTTCTTCCATTCCCAAAGGCATTACAAATGGCACTGAAGGTAAAAATATAAAACAGTAGCACTGAACAGACTGATAACTGATCAATCATGTCACTTCACCAAGACTCAGTTTTCTCAACCTTACCTGGCCAGTTCAAGAGCTCTGATGAGACTCAAAAACAGATATAGAGTCGGTAATTTTTAAACATATGTCAAATGGTTGAAAATCTCATATGAGATGAAGCCATTATGAATAAGGGACATTATACAAAGTAAGGCATAATTAAAAATCAAATAAAGTTATTTATAATAGGGCTTGACTGCCTCTAAGTACAATATGCTCCAGTCCACTAGATGTTCTTTGCTTGTCTATCATTTCTTTCTATAGCCTACAAGTATTAAGATCCCTCTCTATCCCTTTTTCCAGTCCTATCCTCATATCTGGTGAGTATGGCCCATTTGTGGTTACCAAGGAAATATAGTAAAGTTGAACAAATCAAACTTATAGTATCCTAGCAAACAATGCTGTCTTTAAAATTCCTAACACCTTCTTGGAGCAAGTAAAAACTCAGCTCATTTCATAGACAAAAATGTGCACAATATATTGCACAAGCTATTAGATCCTTCTGCATATCACAACCTCTTTCTCCATATCCTCCCAAGTTAGTATCACTCCCATCACCATAGTAACCTACTGTCATGTTATTTATAATGATTATAAACCAGATTTTTAAAAATTCTTCATCAGAAATCCTAATACCCTAGGCTATATAACCCTAATACTAATCAGTGTTTTAGGGTGCATTTGATGACAATCACCACATATCTTACCACTTTGCCAAGCATCATGTTAAGATTATCAGTATAGATTTAATTGACTTGGTATATGATCCTTATCACCATTTTACAAATAGGAAAACAGACTGAGTGATTCTATAATAAGAACAAGGTCAATGACTGTTCATGTGTTGGAGTTTGGAGTCAAATCCTGACTTACTCATACAGGAAACCCCTCAGGGGCAATGCTTCATCAGTTAAGTCACCATCAACATTAAATAAAAAGAGGTCGCTAATGTCACATAGATCAGGGAGGAAATCTAACATGGGAACAATGGGGTAACTCTTCAAATCAATTTTCTTCAACTCAATTATGAAATAAAATAGAAGAAGAATTCAGACCCTTACCTGGTGGGATCAACTATATAGGGAAATACAGAAAGTTCTGATTATTTACCACCCCGACACGTAGACTTAACAAGCCAAGTGGATGATGTATGCTTGAACCTCTATTTCCTGTCTTTGCTATAAACTAGGTGTTCATTAGTATTTATCCTAAGACTGCACATCTAGATACCAACTTTACCTCTCATTAACACAGTATTCTTGGGTTCAAAAAAAAAAAAGGAGAGGAAAGGAAATAAATAGAAAGAGGAGAAGAAAAGAGAAATTCCACCATTTGCCTTTTCCATAAATGGGGCAACACAGCACCTGTGTGTAAACTGTCCTATCCTCCGATCAGTGGTGTGTAGATAAATCAATCAACTTGGACAGAGATATTTGGGGGGAACTGATGACTGCTTGATCCTAGCATGAAAAGAAATGTAGCTAGTTATAGCTAGGTACTACCTGGCCTCAGGGCAATGGCACAGGTCAATGTCTATTCACCCAGCCTCCATTGTGGGCACTTAGAATGAATCTGCACTTTTATGACTTTTATCTTTCCCTAGTTCACATCTTGAGTCTCTAGCCAATTACCTTCTTGATAGCTCTGTTTAGATGCCAAATCCAATATACCAGTGTCAAAATTTTCATTTTGCTTCAAAGTTTGTTTTCAACTTCTCCATTTCTATAAATAGCAGAACCAACCTTCCAATTGCTCAAGCAGGAAATCCTAGTCTCCTTTTGCCATTCCCAATTGTAATATTCTATCAACAAATCCTGTCAATTCCACCTCCAAAATAGGTCTAGAAGCCATCTAATCCCCAATACCAGCCCCTAATCTAAGCTATCATCTTCACCCTGTAGGACCTCTTTTTGTCATTGACCCCCAACAACCCAACAACAAAAGTGACCTTTGTAAGCATAATTTCAGATCACATCTCTCTCTCTTGCATAAAAGTCTTCAGTCACTCTCCATGGCATTTAAAATCAAAGCTTGACCACCCCCACTCCTGACTTACAAGGCTACTTATGTGACTGCCCTCTTTCTTCTTCACTATCTTCTAGCCACACTTGTCTTCCTTGCAATGCTTTTTTGATTGAGACCTGTTCAACTACCTCTTTATCTGCTGATCTGACTCCATTTCACTCCCAAACTTGGGCTCAATTTCCCATACCAGAAATATTTATAAATGGTGCTTTCCTGTTTTTTTTGTTTGTTTGTTTGTTTGTTTTGTTTTTTCTTCCTCTTAGAGTAGCCAGTCACTCTCCTATATAGAGAAATTAACTGCTTGCTTATGTGTTTAATCTCCATCTTTCCCCCATTAGACTGTGAGTTCCATAGTGATGGGGGGGAACTCAGCAGTTTCATTCACCACTAATTTCCAACCCTGAGCACAGTGCCTAACACATACCAAACACTCAATAGTAGATAATGAGTGAGCAAATATACCTTTGATTCTTTATGGTTTCTCCTTTCTCATTAAATCAATTTCCTTCTTCCCATACATTTGGAAACTTAGTTTGCAAGGTCCATTTATTGCCTTTCATCTGTGAAGAAAATGGAGAAACTAAGTTTATCATTTTGATATAACTGTAGAAAAAAGGGTTTGTGTTGTGCAAGGGACTTGCTAAGACTTAAAAAGCAGCTAATATGTAGCAGAACATAGGACTTGAGACATTCTGGTTCTCTTAAGTCTCATTCAATGGTTAATTGTTATCAACAAAGAATACACACTGAAATACATGAACAGTATATTAAATTAACTATGAGAAATGCATTAAGTGTTATTTAGCTTTATTTGCTGTGTCTTCTTGGTTAACAAGTAAATAAGCTTTATTTATGTATTCTGCTCCAAGCAGAACAAGAAAGAAGAGCTCATCACCAGAGTTTCAGAATTGGAAACTCTTTTCAGGTTTTATGAAGATTTATTTCAAGTGAGGCATTATAGTGGGTAATAAACCTAGCTTCATTGACTGTAGCAATGATGGCAAGTAATTAAAAAGCTGTGGCTATACTAGATTTTAATTAGTGTAATGGACATGTCTAAAACGCAGGTATATCCATTCATTATTATTTTAGAGTTCCATATTCTCTAAAACATTGAAGCGCAAAAGGATATCCCAAGAGAGAATAGCTATTCAGAACAGATTATTTTAAACATGAACATTATTTTAAATTTGGCTGAACACAGTTAATATTTTCAGAAATGCCATCTAGGTAATTTCTCATGGAAAGGATTTGCTATCATAGAGTCACATTAGCCTCTCCTTTCTCCATTAGTTTTCAATAAAGACAACTTACCCCTTCATAATTTGTAGAAAAATGTGTCAGTGCTGTGTTTGAGCATAGCTTTTCAAATATCATAATTGATTGAACATTCATTTGGATTGTTGAAATTAAAATAACTTAGCAATTATGCATAACAAGGTGCATCCTCCCCATCACACTTTTTGATCCATCCAAGGATCATCTAATCAGAAAAGATAAAATTTTGTTCAAACATATAAGAATGCAAATATATGACTTAGCTACCAATGATGACTATATTATCAAATGTAGGTTATGTATCATAGAAATATGGATGCCAGCAATTTCCCCCACCCTTGTATGCACACATCACTGCTTCACTAAGAGGTGGAACCAATTCTCTCTTCCTTGACTCTGAATTGGAACTGGAAGTTATTCCAATCAAAAGAATGTGACAAAAGTGACTAGAAGGTGTTCCAGCCCCAGCTAAATTCTAAGCTCAGTGATGCCACATTCGTGGCCTCAGTCAGAACCACATAAAGCAGTGACAAGCTGTTCCCACTTGTCATGTTCAAGGAAATAAATGGTAACTGTTTTAAGCAATGATATTGTGGGTCTTTTATGCAGCAGTGGATAACTGAAACACTGAGATAATTGTGTTGTATCTTTGCTCCAAGCAGACATGAGCTAAGTTGCCCAGTTTAGTATACATCTATTGAACAATTACCAGGAGTGCAGGTTGTACAGAGATAACTGATAGAGAGTTCCTATCTTTAAGGTGCTTCTTGTCTGAAGGAAGATTTAGAAGTTAAAATCATTGAGCTATAGCACAATTTTAACTGAGCTGTGCAGTTAGAGGACATTAAGATCCAACTGAAACACCAGAGGAAACTGGAGCAGAAAATTAAGCGTGGTTTTGAAGAATATGTGAAAATTAGCCAGCTAAAAAAGAACAGAGGTTATAAAAAGTATTGGGGAAAAGAAAGTGAAGAGTTTATGGATAGGGGGCATAGTAAGAGAGACTGAAAGAAGTTTGCTACAATTTGAGTGTGACATAAGCTGGGAATGGTGGCAGGTAAGCCTGCAGAAGATGCCAGAATATGGTTAGCCTCACTTCATATTAAGGTATCTGGCTTAGTATATAGAACAGACTGCATGCTGGGCATGAGTCAGGACTAAGTTTTTAATGGGAGGCCTCAGGCTATATGCGTTAATGGAACCATATCTATCAATGTAATAACATATACTCAGTTGTGACAGAATCTTTTTTCAAAGTTGATTGAAAATGTTTTTGGCAGGAAGGAAACTGAGGTAAAGCTGGAGAAACCTGAGATGCAACAAAACAAGGAACTAGGAAAGGCTGAATAACCACAAGACATACTTAGACATTAGGTCTTCATCACCCTAATAATAACTACTTTAAGCCATCTAGCTATTTCTTCTGTTCATTTCCCCACTTCTGAAAAATACATCAAAACTTTCAAAAAAAAAAAAAAAAAGAAAAAAAAAAACCTGGTAATGCAGCAGGTTACAGCACCGCTCTGAGAAACGAAAGCGAATTCAGCATAAGATTGATCCACATGGCATGGCAGACCTCTCCTGACCTGCCCGCTGCTCC
>NW_004567105.1:51378349-51455091 GCF_000260355.1 Condylura cristata
TCCCCACTCTGTCTCTGGTGAATCCTCTCACTGCCTCTGCACCCCTGGCCTGTACCCCAGCTCTTTATGCATAAATAAACAAATCTTTAAAAAAAAACTTTATTTTTTCCTTTCAAATTGTATTTAACTCATCAGTCATTTACATACTTATATATTTGGGGCATATAAAGCCATTCCTCTATGTGTATACATACTTATATGTACTTACAAAAGCTTCAGTATCAGTACCCACCCCAACCCATCTCTTTTCTTCCCCTATGTTCTGTGATTACCAGAATATTTCGATATTTCAAAGTCTAAAAGTTGTTTTTGTTTCATTTTGCTGGATTTCCCCCTCCTTTTGTTATTTATATTCAAAAAGCCATTTGCTAACTGTCTTTCACTTCGTGACTTATTTCACTTAGAATAATCACTGCAAGATCCACCCAAATTATCCCAAAAAACACTATTTCATGTTCTCAATAGCTGAGTAGTTTTTCATTGGGTATACATTCCACAATTTCTTTATCCAGTTGTCTGTTGATGAGCTCCAGGGCTTGGCTATTGTGAATAATGCCTACTGTGGACATACACCTTTGTGTAAGTATTTTCATATCAGTACCTAGTTGCAGTATTTTTGTATTTTTTGAGGAACCTCCATACTGTTTCCCATTCAAGCCACACCAAATTATATCTCCACTGAATGTGTGTTCTTTTTCACTCCTTTTTCAACACTTTTTGTTATATAGGTCATTCTTACAGAGGAGAGGTGATAACTAATGTGATTAAATGTAGATATGCCTGTATGTTTGTAGACATACAGGTAACTTCAGGTTCAAATATCCTTTGTACTAGTTTTCAAACTATTTTCACCTATTACCTGGCTGCTACCAACTGAAAAACAAGGTGACCTCAACTCCTGAACTGTACGAGGATCTTCAGTAAAATCAATACCTGCATAAAGGGCTACTTTGTTTGGCTCTTTACCATTGCTACGTCTGTCCTCTCTATTCCTATATTGTCACTTAGAAATTATTTTAATTTAATCCAAGATATTTTATCATTCCAGTTTGTATTTCTGTTCTTAATATAGAACAGACTAAATGAATTTTAAATGGTAAAGGCCACTGATTCCCAAGCAAGACATTTTACCTTAACTAGAAGTATATCATGAAAGCAAAAAATGAGACTCCATCAAACTAAAAATCTTCTACATAGCAAAAGCAATCATTAACAAAATGAATAGGAAAACTACAAATGGGACAAGTCATATATCTGATAAGAGCTTAGTATTCAAAACATAAAGAACTCATAGAATGTAGTACCAAAAAGATAAGCAATTTGGTTAAAAAATGGAGTTCTGAGCAGACATTTTCCCAAAGAATACATAAAGGTGGCCTGTAGGTAAATGAAAGGTGCTTAACATCACTAATCATCAGGGAAATGCAAATTAAAACATATTGAGATATTTTACACTTGTTAGAATGAAGGTTATAAAACAGACAAAAAATACATACTGGTGAAGATGTAGAGAAAGGGAACTGTGCACTGTTGGTTAGAATGTTAATTAGTACAGCCACTATGTGGAAAACATTATGAAGTTTCCTCAAAAAATTAAAAATAAAGCCACATGGCTCTCCCTGGTGGTGCAGTGGGTTAAAGCACAACACTGAGAAGCTAAAGCCACTGCAGCTTGTGTTCGATCCCCAGCCCCAGAGGTGACCCACATGGCGTGGCAGACCTATCCTGACCCACCTGCTGCTCCCCTCAGCAGTGTACTTTGTCAGTTGGCCTGTTCTGCTCCCCACTCTGTCTCTGGTGAATCCTCTCACCGCCACTGTACCTCTGGCCTGTATCCCAGGTCTGTATGCATAAATAAACAAATCTTTAAAAAAACAAACAAACTACTATTTACTTCAGCAATTCTACTTTTGGATTCTTACATGAAGAAAAATCAAAACACTCAAAGTCATATACATATGCATATATCTATGCAATCAACCTCCATGTTGATTGCAGCATTATAATGCCAAGATAAGACAGCAACCTAAGTGAAAACTGGTGATCGAGTGAATGAAGAAATATAGTACATATATACAATGGGATATTACTCAGCCTTAATAAAAAAATGAGGTTTTGTCACTTGTGACTATATAAGTAAAAGAAGGCGCATACTGTATGATCTCACTTATATGTGAAATCTATAAATTACAAACAAAAATGGAAAAAATATAGCTTATTAACATAAAGAATAGATTGGTGATTCCCAGATTCATATACTCTTACTACAGTATATGAATAAAATGACTAAAGGAAGTCAAAAGATATAAACTTACAGTTACAAAATAAATAAATCATGGGAATTTAATGTACAACACGGTGTCTATGTTAGTAATACTTTATTGCATAATGCTTATTTGATAGTTGTTAAGGGAATAGATCTTAGAAGTTCTTATTACATGAAAAAACTGTAAATATGTATGGTGATGGATGCTAACTGAGCTTATTGTGATTGTTTTGTTATGTATACAAGTATTAAACCTTAAGCTTATATATCAATTATACCTCAATTGCAAAACATATTACCACAATAAATAGAATAATTTAAATAAAATCTTATCCTTACTTCATTGCTTTTGCATGTAATCTTAAAATCCTATAGCCCCTGTGGGCAGGGAGCCCATACACTACACTACTATTACTTTCTACATTATGCTCAATTGTTCAATAAGTGTTATAAAAAGTCAATAGAGAATAGATAACACATGACTGCAATTTTCTGACAAGTTTAAAATCTCCAAAATAGCATTCATATTTGCTACCTCTGCAAGCCCATTTTTCCCATTTCTTTTTATCCATGAGATTTTTGAAAATTTCAAGATTGAAACCTTACCTCTTTACATTGTTTCAGACCCAGATCCTTCATCTCCCAGAAAACAGTTGGTCACTGTCTCCTATATCAAGTCCAAACTCTCTGTGACTCAGTTCTCCAGAAAAAGAAGTTTCCATTTACTTCTAGCCTTTAACAGTCTATAAACATAAGACTTCTGGGTTCTGATTTGCATTTCCCTGATTATAAGTGATGTTGAACAGTTTTTCATATGCCTGTTGGCCATTTAATTTCCTTTTTGGAGAAGTGTCTTTTTAGCTCTTCTGCCCATTTTTTGACTGGATTGTTTACTTTGTTTTTGTTGAGTCCTGTGAGCTCTTGTATAGATTTTTGTAATTAGTCCCTTATCAATTGTATTGTGTAGAAAAAAAAATTACCTATCAGTAGGTTGTCCCTTTGGTGTTTTGTCTCTTTGTTAGTGTCTTTTTTGCTATGCAAAAGTGTTTGTGTTTGATGTAATCCCTGTTGTTGATCTTTTCCTTCATTTTTTTGCTTGGGGAGGGAGTGTGTTCTTTAATGATGTTACTGAGATGTATATGTTGTAGTGTTTTGCCTATATTTTCTTCTATATATTTTATGGTTTCGGGGCTTAATCCATTTTAAGATGGATTTTGTGCATGGTGACATAATCATCTAGCTTCATTCTTTTGCAAGTAGCAGTCCAGTTTTCCCAGCACCATTTATTGAACGAACTGTCTTTGTTCCAGTGCATATTCTTTGCTTCTTTGTCAAAGATTAGTTGTCCATAAATATGTGTACACATTTAAAAAATCAGGCAGCAACAAATGTTGGCATGATGTAGAGAAGGAACTCTCCTACACTGCTGGTAGAAATGCAAGCAGGTCAAACCACTATGGAAAATTGTGTGGAGCTACCATGTGACCTAGCAATTGCATTCCTAGGAATTGATCCGAAAAACACAAAAACATACCTGCACTCCTATGTTTATTGCAGCACAATTTACAATAGGTAAGTGATGGAAACAACCCAAATGCCTAAAAATAGTTGGCTGGATCAAGAAGATGTAGTATATACACCATGGAACACTGTTCAGCAATCAAAGGATAAACTCATTCCCTTCACAGCTTCTGGATGGAGCTAGAAAGTATGTTCAGTGAAACAGAAAAATATTTAATGGTTTCACTTACAGGAGGAATGTTGGGAAACCAAATAAGGCATCAGGAAAAAAGTAACAACAATAATAATAGTAATAAAACTAGCAGGCATTCTGCAAGGGGTTGGGGAGGCAAAGGGATCAAAATGGGAGAGAGGAGCACTAGGGGTTATGGTGATGGTTCACAGTGAAATGTTAGTGGAACATTTATGGGGAATACACAGTGATGTAAGAGATACAAAAAATTAAGTTAATTTAAAAATAGACTTCTAGGAATGAGGCCAAATATTCATGTCCTTTGAAGAGGGTTAGATAAGAAGGGCCATGAGCACATATATGAGTTCACCCCCCCAAGGGAGAACAGACAATCTAGGAGTCACCAAAGGGCACATTTTTACACACCAAAGAAATGTCCAGTAGAGAAATCCCATGTCAAATATAACTTATCATCACTGATGTTGATATTCTTAGACCATTGAAGGTCTAAAAGATTCTGCAGTAAAGAAACAAGTCTGACTTCTTTTAATTATCTGGTTCCAAAATGTATTAAGATTATAATTCATTTCTCTCATATGAATAATTAATCACTGTTTTCTTCTTCTACACAATAAAGACACTAGCTTTTAATCCAAAATGGCATTTTATGTATTTAATCAAATTTAAAACATTTAGCCAGGTGCCTGTCTTATAAGCCCATTACATTTTTATTTTCAGTTCTTTGTTTAATTATGGTAGTTACTTTTGTTGTACATAGCAATTATAATAGAATATGTGATGGGCTATATCTTGGGAAATGCTATATGAGAATATGTCAGTGTTTGCATACCAAAATCAATGAAACATATTAAGTGGTAAATTCTAAGTCTGCTGCAAGATGCCTATTTGAAAGTTTCTGTATGTCTGATAATGTTCTCTGATTGAAATGTTAAAATGTGCTATTTCTGCTATTGGAGGCTGTTGGCATCCAAGCTATTCTGGGTCTCAGAAGAGTTGTGCAATCATCAAACTGGAATTTGATGATTTGTAAATGTGGAAAGAGCATCAGTTTTGGAGCCAGAACATATGTGGGCCCAGATCACAGGTCTATTCTGCTCTCTATATGATCTTGGATAGTTTACTTAACCTCTTTGTGCCTTAATTTTCTCTGCTAGAACATTCTTTTAGTTCACATGTGTTTGGGAAGATTAACTGGGATTATTTGTGGAAAATGAGTGGTTTAGTGCCAGTTACACACAGGTTAATTCCTGCTTAATTCCTTGTATGTGTAGGCATTTTTGTTACTTATGTTGATGTCCCTGTTCTACTGCTGGAATCCAGAGACTTTGTCCTGCTCGTCACATAAAAGAACATCAATTGTCTGTTGACTATATCATCCTCTACCCATCACTTCCCCACCTTCTGTCTGCTGAGTTCAACCCCAAGAGTTATTCATTAGTTCAAAGACTAAAATTTCCCACCTTAATACAACTTGGTTGATGTACAATGTACCATCTGCTAAAGTAGGCTTAGAGGGGAGACATGAGGGCTTTTTTGTACAATCTGGAAAATATTCTGACTGCAAGCATAAGAACATACAAGGGATGGTCTCACATGAGATGTATCTGTGTGTGTGTGCGTGCGTGTGTGTAAAATGGCACCCCCTTTGTATAGAAGGGGGAACAGCTTCAGAATTGCTTTTTTCTTTCCCCGCAGTCATTTTATATAATGGAGTTAGTACTAGCATAAAGCCTTTTGAGCCCAAATAATACATACCAATAGGCATCACTGTTATGACAAGTACAGCCCTGGCTCTGCTCAAGCCCCTTACCTGCGTATTATTTAATCCTGGTCCGATTTCTGTGCAGAAGGCAACATTAATCCCCCTTGCAAAGACAAAGAAACGGAGCTGCTGGAAAGTGACAGAGCCAGTATTTGAAGTGAGGTCTGTGAGACTCCAAAGCCCTGGTCCTGCCCACTAAATTATGCAAACTCCAAATAGAACCTTTCGATCTTTTAAATGGCATAAAGGCTTCGGTAAAATGTGCTCCAGTAAACCAGCACCTGTGGCTGCAAATGAGTTTTAATGAATACTTATTGTACACAAACACCAAGTTGGCTGTTCCTTAAACACAGGTTTTGAGGTGTCTGGGGATACTGCTTGAGTGAGCCTTTCAGCAGGATGAAGTCAGCCACATAGCAAAAAATGCCAACATTGCAGTCCATATTTGAAGAGCCTCGTTGGCTTTCTAGGTTCTTCAGCCTCTGATTCTCCTGTGGTGGGCATCCACTCACAGGGCAGCTGGACCACTTTGAGTCTTTCCTTCATTTGTTTCATATCAGAAATGGGCAATAGCAAGAAGAGTTTCCATTTCTGGAAAATTTCTCAAGAGGCAGGCTCCATGCAAAACCCTTTGCCGTCACTATTTTGTCCCTAAGTGTCATAGAGCTATTCTTATCAATCCAATTTTGCCAATGAGAAAACAGGCTAGTGGGTGTTGTATAGCTTATAAGTGGTAGGGGCACAATTTAAGCCTTGTGAGCCTAATTGTAAAATGCAACCCTTTTGCCATTTTGCTCAACTGCCTATTCCTTAGGGATAATGGAAAATCAATTAACAGGAAACACCAGCTTCTTTGTCATTTATCCTCAAACACAGATTCCAGTGATTGTAGAGATAGAGCCAAGAGCAATTCTCGTGACTTTGGAGACATACACTAGAATTGAATTGCCAATGGTTTTACCAACTTTTACTTCCAAAGATTTGAACTCTGTATCTTCCTGGGGGTTACAACAGCCAATGGGAGATGCTGGAGGTGTATCCCATCCACCAAATTTCTTGTTTTAATTTCTTAAAAGACTCACTCTTAGGTTGCCCAGAAAAACATGAATAAATGCTTCACTTATTGATGAGTATGTGTATTTCTCACTGGAATATGTTAGCTATGGAGTGTATTAGTTTTCAGTTGTTTCTGTAAGAAAATATCACCCTTTATGTATTAAAACACAAATTTATTATCTTACCATCCTACAATCAGATTCTGAAATGGGTCTCACAGAACTAAAACCAAGATACTGCTAGACCTGACTTGCCTTCTGAGTACTTTAGAGAGAGTGCATTTCCCTGCTTCTAAATACTGCCTCTTTCCATGGCTGTGGATTTTGCCTCCATCTGCACCACCAATATGGCCAGGCACATGTTTGTTATGCTGCATCAATTCAGTACTGACTCTACTGCCTTCTTTCCATAGTTAGAGCCCTTGATGTCAGCTGATGTTAATTCTATCTGCAAATTTAATTCACCTTTTCCAGGTAACAAAACATAATTACAGGGTCTAGAAATTAGGACAAGGGCTTCTTTGTGTGGGTCATTCTTGTGTGTACCATGCAGAGCTCTTCGTAATTCTTAGTCTTTAGAAGTGTGCACCATTAAAAACAAATGAAATGCTAAGCTAGGAAAACAGTTATATCAAGGTGGTATTATTTAAAATAATCATTACTGTCAGCATTCCTTATACCCAGGAGCATTTCAGCATCCAAAGATTGTTGCAGATTAATGAGTTAATATTCATTGCAAAATTCTGAAGTGACCACTGTCTACTACATTTTAGAAAAAAGTGAAATCAAGGGTCAAAGATGATGCAGGAGTTTGTGGCCAAGTTGATGCAAACCTTGCTCTGACTCCATAACCGTTACTCCAAAGAGTGCACCATCTTGGAGCCTCCAGTTCCATGTCTTCACAACTGCAGTTCAGTCTAAAGCTACTATAATCTCTTGAGAAACTCAAAGTCCTGAGACTGAGAACCAGCCAGCTAAGCCTCTCCCATCCTCAGAATCTTTGGAAAATTGCAAATTACATGTATCACAAGTGTGAAGTTAATTTATTATGCAGTAGTAGAAACATAGGCTGGATGAGTATTAGAAGTACTATGAAACCCACATCTGTGGTTCTAGATCTAATGTAAAATAATACTTACCTGGCAGGAGAGACACCTGAGAAGAAAGATGGTTTTCTCAGGATGAGGATTATAAATTGCTCTCAGATCCACTAACTGCTGATATTTCCCTTAATGTGGGAAACTAGATCCCAAACTTTGCGGTAGTAGAGGACTACATTCACACCCACCCATATAAAAAAAAAAAAAAAGGTAAAATTATGTATCAGTATCTTTTGTTCTAATATTTATCTAAGCCTTATTTTTTCTAAATATAAATTGAGAAAATAGTACATTCCTGCATATTTTGCAAGTTACTGGGGATAATACAAATTGGTAATTTGGGATAGCTAAAGGTAGCAAAACTAATCTTGCAATTTACCTTATGAATTTCATATAAGCACATCACAGATAATGTGGGGGAAAACTTTTAAATTATGAATTCTAAGGAGAATTGGGGATCTTAGAGTTGGCAGGGACTTAAATTTAAGAGTTGTCATTCAGTCACAAAGTCCAAAAAAGTTAAATGCTTAACTCCAGGTGACAAGCAGAATGGCTCTCAGAATATTTTCTCTGATCTCCGTTTCTTGATCTATAAGATGGGACTCAGGACGTTCATCTTTGGAGCTTGTTGCAATTGTTGCCTATTGAGGCAGTGACCCACATAGTCCAAATTAAAAGCAACATTGTGGCTCAGGAACAAGTCCCAGCAGTTAGAGCGTGACTTCAAACTAACAAGTCATTACTTTTATCTGAAGTCACTACAGCAACATATGGAGGTTGAGGGATGGGGATTTGAATACAATCTCTTCTTTCACAGTGATATTCCAGTCACCTAACACTCAGCCTGTAGTACCCCCAATTCAATCACTCCTCTTATTTCCCAACTGTATCTTCCTTGTAGTAGTTATGGTAGGGTGGGGCACTCCTTAGCAGGTAAAGAAAGAGCAGTGAATGAGTGAGAAGCTTCTGAATCCTTTTGGTTGAATAGAGAAGTCTCGTGTTAATCATTGCACCCAACATCACTGTTGAAGGTTGGATTCTCCTGAGACAGAGGTTAACATGTAGGACATTTTTAAGGAGTGTGCCTGGGACGAGCACCTGCTAAAAAAAGGAGGAGAAAGCAGATTGACAGAAATCAGACTGCCATTTAAGTCCCCTGAGAGCCTCAGCCAATCTAGGGTGCTCTGGAATCAAAATGGTCCCTCCGAATAGCCCTGCTTTAGGCCTAAATACTACTGCCGGTGTAAACTCTCCTTGGCCAATTATTGGCTGGGCATCATCTAGGGATGGAAGGCAGTGCTCTGCTGCTTAGGCAAGTCCTGAAGTGGGTGCTGAATGAAGGTTGTCTGCCAACAGCACTTCCAGCAGCTGCGGCAACAGCTTGAAGGGGAATCTGGGTGGTTCGTCACTGTGTTCACCACAATCACATATGATGTATGTGCCTGGCACATCATAGACAATCAATAAATAATAGCCACTAGCTGGCTGTGCTCCAGTCTCCTTCCATAACATTCCCATGCTCTCTCTTTCTGTATCCACGAGACAGTCTCACTGTCTGCTTCCTCAAATTGCTGAGAAGCCAAACTAAGATCTGTGGACTCAAAGTGAGCTTCAGGAAACATAGGCAATCAGAGGATACACCACCCTCTCATGACTAATGTTCACTGAGCAGAGGATCTTGTCCTCAATGGGCTTTTGCAGGCCACACAGGAATTTTGCTGAAATACCTGGTATCTAGCCCAGCACAAGAGGCATCAGAGGTGCTGCCAGGTACCCAGCTTCCTCACTGAGCTTCTCTTCCTCAGTTTTGACACTCAATACAGTGTGCTCTCCTGGCTGCACTGGACATCAGTGACGGTGCAGCTCTGCACCTTGAGCCAATCAGTTGGGTGGGTGTTCACTGCAGAGGAATGCGCTCCATCTGGAGAGCACAGCCAGCTCCTCAATAGCGGCCAAGACAGGGCTGCTAATCAGTCTCAGAACTTTACAGGATAATCAGGTCAAATGAATAGCTCCCAAATCCTTGAAGCAAAAGAAAAATGAACCTCAGGAAAACTTGAAGAGGAAGGATAGCTGATGTCCCCTCCCTAGGGAAGAAATGCTCATGAACTGATTATGTTACAGGGCTCCCCAGTGTGAACTGGGCCACCTGTCTGTGGGGCTTCACCCGCAGGCTTAAAATTCAGTTGTACTGCAGGCACACACAAAAGGGTGAATAATGGGCTTATTTACAAACGGAGAAAAGAAAAACAAACAACAACTGGTACATCTTACTGGCTGGCCTGACTTGGAGCTCAGGTAACAAACTAACTAAAAGCTCCTGAGTCACACGGTTGGAGAACCATTTCCAATTGAGAGACAAAATGGCGCCCTGTTTACCCCCAATGCCTGCTTAGCTCCGCCCTTGGGTCCTCCCAGTTCTCTCCCTGGTAGTGCTGGGAGTTGTAGTTTTCAATCATTGGAGTAGGGGGTGGGAGTCCACAAGACTCTGCAGAGTTCCTTCAGGACATCCTTTCCCTTAACAGTTACACCGAGGAACCTACAAATTCTCTATTTTCTCTGCCTGTCTCAGAAATTTATGGCTAGGAAAGAATCCATTGTCCGTTGGCAACAACTAACTGGCAGATTTGGGCACATCATTATAGCAGAAACTTAGGTTCATTTGGTCATTTTTTATAGTGTCAGGTGATGTCCTAGGTCTGGGACAAAGCAATAACCAACAACAGCCCATATACATAGCCACCAGATTATACTATTATATAAAGGTCGTGTATTTAGCATTGACCTCAAGTCTACAATCTTAACCACTACCTTATACCATCTACCCTCCACAATCACCCACTATGTGTCTTCTCCCCTTCACTCTCACCATTGGATTTATATGATTTATTTACAACATCTAAAACCTCAAGGTTTATTGAGTATAAAAATCACTTTAGAAATATAGCTAACCTTGAAATTTCTAAGATTGTTGGGTAGATGGGTAAAGTTGAGTAAAGTAATTTCTCTTCTTTTTTTTTTTTTGACCCACCTTTTAGATTTTACTAAATATGCATGTTTCCATATCTTCATGAGGTCCCTTCCATTACAGAATTGTAATAACAGTTTCAGCATATGCGTATATCCTGTCTGACCTTGTCTTTCAAACATCTTCAGTTATTCTGTATTTCATTGCAAACCAAAGCATGGGCTTGGCCTCCACATTGTCTACAAGGCACCTCTTATAGTTACATTTGATTCAAGCTGATTCTGAATAAAATGGAATTTAATGCATGGGAGGAAAAGAATCTTTGACAGCCCAGCTGTGAATGAAAGGAGCAATGAATGAATGGCAACAATGACAGGATCTCCATACAGCAGCCAAGTATGGAAAATACACACATTTACACTCTTTATGCTGTTCTTGCAAATGCTGAAAGACATTTTACCAATCGCTCCATTCCCCAGGAAGTCCAAAGTTCCTTCTGACAAGGAGGTGAGGCCATACGTATAGATGTCTAACTCTAAGTCAAAATATCTTAGAGACATTTCCAACTTCTTTATTTTCAGTATTTGTCACAGTGATGAAATTATAATGCCTAGGTTTTGTTCCTGACCCCATCCTTCTTAGAGCTAGACATTGTATCTGTTTGCAAGTCAACGTCTAATCGGTTAACAAAAAAATATAACAGAATCTGTATTAGTTGCCTTTAAAGATCAAATAATATAAAGGTAAAATGCTTTTCCAGCTGTAAAGCACTATACAAATATCAGGGATATTTAGGGAGAATATTTTTCTTAGGGAATGTGATAGAACATGCTTTAAAGGAACCAAAAAACCTGTGAATGTTTTAGTGTAAACTCTAAGTTACATTTCAGAGAGTGATATCTTTAGGGATGTTAAGAGGTTTATCTTCTTATCATAAGATGGGAATTTGTGGTTTAATTTGTGTGCTGCACAGTAAGATCAGCAAAAAAAAAAAAAAAGACTACAATGGTGAATTCCAGTATAAGGAGGCAGACAGCTCGCATCCAGATGTGGCTTTTCATAATACACTGAGAATAGGATTTGAGCAGAGTAATCCTTTCAAGAATTGTGCTATTTCCATGCTCACATGAAAGCTCTCCTTTTCATAATTCAGAGGAAAAAAATAATGAACAATGATCTTTGAGCAATATATGTAGTATTTCAAACAAGTTTTTGAAATCAGGTAGACAAAGAGTTCTAATCTTAGCTCTATATAAGTGGTATGATCTTGGACATGTCTGATTTTCCTCATCTGAAAAGGAAAATGATAGATAGATAGATAGGTAGATAGATAGATAGATAGATAGATAGATAGATAGATAGATAGATAGATAGATAGATAGATAGATAGAAAAATATACATAGTTCTCAGTATCTGTTTTTATGTCTACTCTACCCTCATAATGCCTGTCTACTGTAGAAGCTTAATAAGTTATGGTGGTTTTTCTTTGTTTGAGATGTAGAGTTAAGGAAATACAAACAATTACAAATATTGAAATGTAAAGTGATGCTTACTGTAAATATCTAACTCAAGTTATACTATAAAGGAATCAAGATCAAAAAAGGAGTTAAGTTAAAAAATGAGTTAAAAACCAATAAGGAAAAGTATTTTTAATCTATAATATGAACTCATAGATATTATTTATTAAATCTTTTCATAAATACATTCTGAAAGAGATGACTTACTAGATTTAATTTAATTTAATCCTACCTGCTATTCTTGAAGCTACTGTGATATTCTACAGGAAAATGATACTGGAAATATTTAATGTGTCCCCAGCCCTTTGAAGCAGCTGACCAACGCCAAATCTCAAGACTCAATCTGCTAACAGGTCTCTCCACTACCTCTTTCCCCCTCCTTCATTCATTCTCCACACAGCAGTCTAAGTGATCCCTTTAAAATACAGATTAGATCATGTGTCTCTACTCTCAATCAACATTCCCGTGTGGCTTAAAGTACTGCCATGACTTTTTCCTAACATTTAAAATACAATTCAAATTCCCTACCGAAGCCCATGGGTTCCAGACAACGTTCTCACCACTCTAGAATCTTCTGTGCCACTGTCTCCCATGTGCAGTGCACATAAGGCACACCATGTTTAGCACAACACTTAGAATAAACCAAGAGTTCTTGCCTCCTATTTTTGTCCTACTACCGTCCTCAAAGTCCAGTGGTCTAGTTAAAAGCTCCTTATTTCAAGGAGGTTCTAATAAGCCTATTTAAAGCCCATCCCATGATCATACTTGAAGGGAGATATCCTATACTGTCAAAATATTGTCAAGGATATAAAACAATGGCACTTGATTAAATTTTAGAAAAGATAAATAACATGCAGCTGGAAGTTCACATGTTCTGAAGTCACCTACCAGTTCTTATTGACTGTATGTTGTCCAGAAGAAATATACTTCTCACTTCTCCTTGAATTCCCAGAACAGACCAGAAAAATATTGAATCAGGAAGACCCCTGAGTATAGAACAAATCTAAAAGCCTCTACAAATAACATCAATCACAAAAATAATCTCCCCTTGTGATTGCATAAAATTCACATCTCATAAGATATGTTCAACCTCACTAAGAGAGCACTTCCCAGGAGTACTATAAAAAGCCTTCAGGTTAAGCCAGGTTCCCCTTCCTGACCCCCCAATCACCCATATTCTCTCATGCAAGCCCACCCTCTAATTCATCTTTACAGCACTTGGTATCTTGAAACATTTATTTATTTTAATAAAGATTGTTATAGTTTAGTAAACTATACTAAATTTATTCCTTAATAAAGTACTTAGTTTGGGTTTTTCCTAAATGCTTGTTACAAGCAGTATCATTTTATTTATTTTCACATTCACTGACTTTTTTTTTTGTCGGTGTCCTCTCATTAAAATACAAACTCAAGCCCTACCTGGTGGTGCAGCAGGTTAAAGCACTACACTAAGAAGCTTAAGCCACTTCTGCATGAGTTTGATCCCCGCTTGCCCCAAGGAGATCCACATGGCATGGCAGACCTCTCCTGACCCGACCGCTGCTCCCCTCAGCAGTGTACTTCATCGATCTGCCTGTTCTGCTCCCCACTCTGTCCCTGGTGAATCCTCTCACCCTCCGCATCTCTGGCCTGTATCCCAGTTCTGTATGAACAAATAAATAAATCTTTAAAAAAAAATACAAACTCAGGAACACAGGAACCAGACCTTGAACGTGAACACAGAGTGTAGTGTTGAGCATGTAGAAAAGCACTTAGCGAAAAATCATTGTGTGAGCAGTAAAAAGTCCACGTTTTACCTATTTTCCTAAATGACAGATCCCTGGAGATAACAAGCTGGCAGATTGATCATTGCCTTTGTGGTGTTTATTCATTCAGTATTCACTTAAGAGAAAACACTTGTACATCACAGCCAACTTTTCTCAGCAAGTTTTTAAAAAATGAAGTTGCATGTATAGCCCATAAATTATTCCTAGCAATTCTCAAAATTAACCCTGGTGCTAACAGATGAATTTTTCCTTCAACTCAGCCATGAATCCAGAGGAAGGAGGGGCATCTAAGTTTTGGGGTATCACAGAATTGCCAAAGCTGGAGACTGTTGGCTCACTCTCATCCCTACAAGCAGTTTCCCTGGAAGGAAATCTAAGGGGCTCATCTTTATGTTCACCACACCCCTCGTACATATAACACCCCACCTATTCCTGCTCTCTCTCCCCGTTTTACTTCCCTTAGTAAACCTTTCTTATATCTAGTCTTTAGTGACTTAGAAGGGATTTTCACTGTGAAAAATAAACCAAAATCATGAGTACAGATGTAAATGTACATCCTTGTACTCAGCACCTGCTTCCAGAGGTTGTAACCTGTGACAGAAACTTATGTTCCCATTAGCATGAAAATAATACATATTTATTCATCTTGTTCTTGAGTGCCTAATTTATGCCATATGCCACTGTATATAGTAGGGTTATAATAGTAAGAGACATTCCTGTGGTTTCTGTTCCATGGAGCTTAAGATCTTGTGGTGAAGACAGACAAAACACAAGCAAATGAATGAACATGGATGGTTGAATGATGGACTGGAAGTACCACAGTACAGCCGACAGAGTAGTATTTTGTATATGTTCAGTAAGTTGATGGCAAACCAATTTACCTTGGAGCTTTGAACAGAACTTGCTTATAGAACATTGGACAGCCAGTTTTCATTGGATTTTCTCTTATTTCAATTAGTGTTCTCTCTAGTGTTGCCTCATTCTTTATTAAGGAAATCATTCAGACTGCAGCTTTCTAGTTTTAGACTTCACATTGGCAAATGGAACATCTATTTTAGAGACATAATTGAAAAGACTGAAGAATGCACTAAGGGCCTTTTGGCTGATAGATGCTGAAAAAGAAGCAAAGATAATTTGGTCGATATTTCTGTAATACCAGCTTCTAACCATAAAGGGATGGCATGTATTTCCTACTGATCCAAACAGTGACAAGATTTTAGTCAAGGTGACTTAGATGATATTAAAGAGAGAGATGGATACTTGGGGCACATTGAAGAGAGGAAATTGGTTATTCTTCCATTAGCTCTAACTCTGCAATGTTTTTAGCTTCCAAAAACACTTTCATACTGAGTTAGACTTTTTGTCCCTTGGGAATTGGACAGGTTCTAGAAAGAACACATACAGATTGGGTATACATTTTCTCATTAAGTGTTATCTTCCTAAGCTCCCTAGTGGCAAATTAGCTGTGTTTGAAGAGTTATTATTGTATCTAAGCCATCACTAATGCCTTTGAGATTATGATGTAACCCAGAAATATTAAACTTTCATATGGGTACCTAATGTCTTGACAAAGTGTCCTTAGCTACCCAAAGTTTGAAATAAATAATAATCATTAATAATTATTGAATATTCACTATATGCTAAGCACTCAACCAAGGAACTATGTGTGTGTGTGTGTGTGTGTGTGTGTGTGTGTGTGTATATACACACATACATTTTCCCATTCAGTCTTCACAATTATCCTACAAGGTAGATACTATCATCTACATTGATAGGAGAGGAAAATGAGTCTTGAATGGGTTGAATAATTTGCCTAGAGACATATAGCTAGTACACGGCAAAGCCAGTATAAAAATCTCATGTTACCTGGCTCTACAACTACTATTACATTCATAATAAAATAAGATGCCATTCATATGGAAACCACAAGACCAGAATTTATAAAGTAATTGTTCCATATTTAGCAACTCTTGACATCTTGTTTACACATTATTTTCAATACTATTTTAATCAGCCTCTGTGTATGGAACAAAAAAACGGCCAAGTCCGGTCTGTATTAATTCCATCTGCTGGAAGATTTATATAGCCCATAAAATGTTTTATTTTCTGGGGAGGAAAAGCATGATAAAGATAAATAAGATACATTTTCTGCCCTCAGTAAAATAAGTCTACTAGAGGATTTTGGTCTTTATCTTCTTGGAGTCTGTATTCCTCATACCTTAATCCTTCTCCAAAGTTCATGGAAACTGAATCAGGAAAGCAATAAAGAGAGACTCTCAACTAAAGCAATAATAAAACAACAATTCGAGGCTCAATGTGTTATTTGGTGAAGAACCAAGTAGCATCTATGGTTCCTTCTTCATCAGAACAGAAAAGCAGAGCCAGGGTGTTAATAGAAGATGAAAAGAGACTAAGGTACAAGGCTAGAAGGAGCTGGAAGGAACAGGAACCATGTCACAAGAATCTTTGTGTGTGCATGCTAATGCTAAATGGCTTGTATACTGTACTGTAGACCAAGGTTTCCTATGTCATTGATACAGCAAATGGGCTCTCAGATAAGCATTTGCGGATTTGCCTTCTTTGACAAATTTAAGACAGAATTGGTTTTCCCAGAGCTCTTAATTGATTGTGAGTGTGTTCTCCTTGCAGTTCCTCTTCCTCGACAGGTTTAGGGTCAAGGAAAGGAATCCCAAACAAAAGCAAATGGTGGGAAAGCTTGCTGACGCAGACTTCTGTTCCTCCCTGTGCTGCCCCTGCCCCCTCCCCATTACTCTTGCTGATTCCCCATTTTTGTTTGTCTTTGTGTAAATAAAGGCTGGTGCCCACTGGTCTCCATCCCAGCACTAACTTTTAGTCCCTCCCCTTTGCGGACACTCGCCCACCTCCCCTTTTCTTTGTTGAACATTGTATAAATAGCCCTGCAACTTGCCAAAGAGGAGGACAGTGATCTTTCAGACATGAGTCTGCTGCCCTCCTCATTTGTTGACAAATAAAACCACTTTCCTTTTCCTCAAACTCTGTTTCCTTTCAGTGGGTGAGGGAAACTGAGACCGGCATTCGGTAACATCATAAATAGGATTGCTAGAATGTAGACTGATTCAAAAGCCTGGGATGGGACTTGAGAGTCTGCATTTCTAAAAAGCTCTGTCATAATGTCGATACAGTCCACAGACCACTCTGCGTAATGAAGATTTAAGTAATGGGGCAGTGAAGACTATGAAGCAGGGAATAATAATGGTATTCCAGAAAGTTCATCCTGCTGTGCATATCAGATATATAAGAAGGGGAAGACTTAAGACAAGGTATCAGTGACAAGGTTTAAAGGGCAAATAGGGGAAGAAGATCCAACAGAAAATTAGAAGTGGAATAGATTACTGATTAGTTCAACCACAGCAACAGGTTGTCAAAATCCAGTGATCTCTCCTTCCATGCAGGAAAAGGGCTAAAAATGGACAATGAGACAAATGCAATTAGTATTTAAATTGCTGCCTTGAGCCTGCGCAAAAAGGAAGGTGGTGATAATACCCAAAATGTGAGAAGTAACAGATCTAGAATCTAGGTATAAGAAATTCACTTCAATTGAAGTTATGACTTTAAAGTTCATTGTATTAAATTTTAAAAAGAAAGAAGATATTTCAAGAGCCCTAAGAGAAGTGAGGGAAAGAGGAAGCAGACTTACTGTGCCAACTTGAGTGTGTAGTGCTAGGAAGTAGTAAGAGTTCTTTCTTTACTTTTATGATTCTGTCTGAATGTATGCTGTACAGTAATGAAAAATTAGATTTCTGTTCTTTAATAGCATGGTATGTTTACTGATTTTTTTATTTTTGTATCTATTGCATTGTTAAAAACCACTTTTTAAATTGTTTTTAATTCAGTTTGCAAAAACCTACTCTTGATCAAATAATTTGCAATCAAGTGGTGCTAAAATGGCTTGTGGTTAAATGAGTTCTTGACAGGAAAATGAGGACAGTGTCATTTTAACTAGGGACAAATCCTGGCTCCAAACACACCTTAAGTAAGATAGAACCCTAGTTTGCATAAGGATTGCCTTGGGCAATCATTAAAAATGCAGACTCTTCCTCCTCCTCTCACCGTCCCTTGTTCTTATTTTGTATGCCTCTCTTGGACCTAGACACCAGCATTTTTAACTGACACTCCCCCAAGAGAATCTGATGCAGGTGAAATACCCAAGAGAAATCAAAAAATAACTAGCTTATTTTGGCAAATTCAATTAGTTTGGCAAACCTAATTATCTTTATATATACTTTGGAATGACCTTTTACTAATCCCACCAAACATTTAGACAAAATCTTTCCTGCTTTCTTGAAATGTATGTTTGCAAAGAGCTAAGTGATCAGGAAGTTTGATATTATCTCTACTCAAGATTCTTATTCTTGCACCTCCCTTGTAAAGACTTTTGTATCTGGCAAGGTCCACATTGTGTAACCATCATAAATAACCCAAAAATAATTTCAAAGTATTTTAATAGTCATTGCTTCATTTAATTCCAGGAAATAGGCAATGACACTCCTGTTTCCCAGATCTAGATAGAAAACCTCAAAGATAGTATGGATCGTGATCAAAGTTACATGTCAAGTTAGGGGCAGAAAACTGAAGTCGAATTTAGTTATATCATCAAAATAAGCCCGACCAGGAATCAGAAATGTTTATGGAACATTGACTGTCCAGGCAGCCCATGAAGAGTTGTGTTTCTCAATCCTGGTAACATTAGCATTACCCTGCTTACTTGTAAATGCTTGATGCCTAAGCCATACCCAGACCAGCCAGAAAATAAGCATCAGGATTTTAAAAACTCCTCAGGTGATTCTAATGTGTGGCCAAAGTTGAAACTTTGATGAGGAAACTCTGCATCATGGATTTGCTGTGGATTTGCCATGGTGCTAATTAAGCTTAAGGCTTAGAGAGCATCATTTCTGTATTCTTGCAAGGTGTTTGGGCTGTAAGATCTTTATGCAGGACTGATGTGACTAAAAGGGACTGGAAGGAGCATATGGGCAGAGGAAGAAGTCAAACTGTGATTTAGGTCTTGCAAGCCTTGGCCAACTTGACATTGTTACAGGGCAGGGAGAGGGGCACCACTGAACCCCCAAACCTACCTGCTCTAAATAAGTTCTGCCATCTGCCACATCAAGACAAAACATATAAGACTTTAATGAAAAGGAACTTTAATACAGTGAGTAAACAATATGGAAGATAAAGAATATAATTTCTAAATCAAACACCTGAAGTTACCCATCCCCTTGTGGGTAAAATCCACCCAAAAGGGATTTGCCCAAAGCAAGGCCTGAAAACCCACCAGAAGACTAAAGCACCTTCTGGTCAGGACCCTTAGAAACGGGTCAGAAATGGTCAGACAAGTCTGGGAGAGAAAGAGCACAATCAAAATCAATACAAACAATACCATTGTGAACCTCCCCAAGGGTCTCTCACCCACATCTCTTTCAACCAGTCCAGGACCAAGAAACAAGCACGGTTTCTTCACATGTTTCTCTGTTCCATGTGGCTTCCTCAGGTCTCCTTCTGGCTCTCCATCTTCCTCTTCAGATTCCTTCTTTTCTTTTCTCTGCTCAGCTCCACCCTCCTTCTGGGTGGGGCAGGAAACCTGGAACTTCCCGTTTTCCTGGTGACCACCCAACAGGACATCTTTGACATCTTTTGCAATTCAGAATGTCTTTATAATCAGGATGGTTGGCCCTTTCTATGGATACCTTGCTGAGTTACAGGACGTAGGTTTCCCCTGAAAAGGTATGTCCTCCACTAAGGAGACTCTCTGTAGCTGAGGGCAGCCTTGAATGAGCTCATGGCCAGAGGCTGTTTGCTGAGTCTCTTCTCCCACATTGGGGTTTTAGAGGGTAAGTTGTCTTTAGAGGGTAACTGGGCAGTACATCTTCATGTATGCCACTGTCTCTACTTTTCTATCTGATGGCCCTAGAGAAGAGTGTTCTCTGTTGGCTAAGAATCCTAATGAATTTCATCAAATATATATAAGAATATTCTTAGCACATGAACTATCTAAAAATACATCCCTGACTGCATTGGGCACTGGGCCTTATGTTTAAATCACTGTAGTATATAGGAAATGTTTGCTGATTGCTGATAAACTATAAGATATTAGAAAATTCTTACCTATGTAAGAACTAATGGGGAGAACCCAAAGAAAGGCAAACTTGGACACTCTCACAGAGAGAGTGAACTTCCGTTCAGACATCATTCAATAAATTAGAGTTTCTGTGCACTGCATGGCAGCAAAGTTCCCTAAATTATCAGGCTAGTTATTGTGCAAGCAGAAAACAACCCAAGGAGCACCAGTGGGGTGCATCTGATAACTGGGTATGTAAGCTTGAGCAGGGTTTGGGAGGAATGGGTTACAAAATGAGATGTGTACTACCCAATTAAAAAAACACTTCAAAGATGAGGTAAATGGGCAGTTTGGTCATTGAGGAATCCACATTCTGGGATCATAATAGAAGCAGAACCCCAACCTGAATCATCGCCAGTCATACCTGTGACTGCCAGTGCAACCTCTACAACCTGTAGGAGAGCCTTTTCCTCCTGCAGTCCTATTCAGTGGCCTCTGCTGAGCAGGCATAATGTGTGCCCACAGTAAAGGTTAAATACTTAAAGAAATTATATCAATTATTGCAGAGCAGATATCGAAGAGTGAATTTAGACACATGTAATTTTTCATCATCCTTGTAATGACCTAGTAAGGTAGGAATAAAATTACATTTTGTAGTTGAGGAAGCTGAGACTCAGGTTAAACAATTTGCTCAAAATCACACATATAGTGAACAAAAGACTCAAAGCAATGGAGCCCGATTCCAGAGTCCACATTCTTACTGCTTTCCCATGATTTATGTATGCATGCACAGGCACAGGTACTGCTTGGTACATACACACATATGTAATATGTGTATGTGTGTTTAACTAATTGTTAGCTGAATAATTACCTCGTTTTGGGGGGAGAGTCCTGGGGGAAAAGGAGATAATCATAAGAACCTTAGAAGTTATCTCCAAAATACATCAAAGTAATGTGCATGTGGTCAGCCAGCTTGGAACTGGCCTTTCTTCCCCAGTTACTTCACCTCCCTTTTGAGTGCTTGATATTGCCAAGGCTGGTGAAACCAGGAAATATTTATAGATGAGAGAGGATGATCATAATGCCATTATGGTTTTTTTTTTTTTTTTGTAACCTTAAGAAATTTCTATTATTCCTTAGTCAGTATTGTTGAGATGCTAAGACATTTAAAAAAAAAAAAAACTAAAGAAACATGAAGAAAAGGAAAGAGGTCTCAGTGCTCATAGTTTGTAAGAATTTATATAATTAAAATGACTTTTTTGCCTAATGCAGTGTGCAGAATCAGAAACCTATCGAAACCTCAACAGTATTCCATGTAAAAATGGCATCAAGAAATCCTAAAACTTATATGGAACCACAAGATTCTGACAAGCAATTGTAAGAAAAACGACTCCCTGACTACAAACTATATTACAAGCTAAATGAATGAAAATAGCTTTTAATTGGAATAGAAGCAGAAATACAAATCAGTGAAACAGAAATGAGAGCAAGGGAACCAAGAACATGCACTGTAGAAAGTCTCTTCAATAGATGGTGTTGGGAAAACTGGAGAGTCACATATGATAGACTGAAACTAGACCACTCACAGCATAAAAATTAATTAGAAGTGAATTAATGGCTTGAATGTTAGAACAAAAAACCATAAAGTACATGAAGAGGACATAGACAGTAAGCCTCTTGACATTAGCCTTAACAATGGCTCTATTAGTTCAACTCTAATATCAAGAAAAACAAAAGCAAAAATAAAATTTTGTTATCCAAATTTAGTTGGGTAACATAAAACTTAATTCAAATAAAAAGGTAACCTATTAGGTATGAAAAAAAAATGTGGTGAGAGGCAATATTCCAAATATATAGAGTCACACTACTCAACCTTGACAACCACACAAAAGACAACCCAATTTAGAAACGTCTGAATAGAGTTGTTACAAGAAGACACACAGATGGCGAACAGGCACATGAGATGTTCATCATTACTTATTATTAGGCGTCACAAATGAAGTCACAAAGACTTATCACTTTGCACCAGTTAGAATGATTATCCTCAAAAAGACAAGAAAAACAAGTGTTAGTGAAGACGTCGAGAAAAAGAACTTGCATATGCTGCTGGTGGGAATATAAATTTGTGTATCCATACAAGTATAAAGTATAAAGATTTTTTAAAAATTAAGAATGGAAATACCAAACAATCAAGTTACTCCAGCTCTGGGTATTTAGTCAAAGAATATGAAAAGCTAATTTGAAATGATATATACACACTCATGTAACATCATTTAGAATAGCTAAGATAAAAATAAAATCTCTGGCTCAATCAGTAGACAAATGGATAAAAAAAATAGGTGAGAGACACATATAATGGAATATTACTCAGCTATAAAAAGATGAAATCTTGCCACTTTTGACAATATGAAATAAGTCATGAAGGGAAAGACAAATAATGTATCATATCACGTATATAAAGCATAGAAAGAACTAAAGCAAATCAACAAACAAAATGAAACAATTAGATACTGAGAACAGATTGGCTGTTACCAGAAGGAAAGGCGCTGGAGGAGGTGAAATGGGTAAAGAAAGTCAACTGTATGGTGGTGGATGTAAACTAGAGTTTTGGCGGGAGTCACAAGGTGTAGTATACAGATGTTGCATTATAATGTGGTATATCTGAAACTTAATATTGTAAAGCAAGGTTACCTTGATAAAAATGTATTAATTAAAAAAATGTTGAGAATGCTTAGCCTAAAAAAAAATAACACTTTGAAAAGCTTTACCCTTTAGAATTTCAAGGGGAAATGATGAAAAATCCCTCTTAAAATTCAGTTAACAGACACACCTGATTTTTATTCAATTTTATCACTGTCACAATATTAAAGGCACTAGAGAACATGAGATTTGTTTCATGGAATTTTTAGCGTCTTTGAGCTTTGGACTAAAATCTCATTTATCACTCTATTTATCACTCAGTCCTTGGACACTAGCATCCTGATTTGGAAACCTCATGAAATGATCATTTCCTCACTTGCTAAAAGCCTCTGCCTCATGAATCTTTCTTTATAAACACAGTGGAAGCTGTAATTCACTCTTGGCAAATATCATTTATGGGGTATAAAGTGAATGTCAAGGTCCTTCAATTCCCACAGCCACTTTTTTCACTTGACATTTGTATAAAATGGCAGTTTGTAGGTCTTGAGTTTCTTTCTGGTTTCCTTCTTTGGATTTGATGAAACTGGACCCACTTACTTCCTTAATAAAACCTACTTTTTAAAAATAAAACTTCCAAATAAAAACTAAGTATGTTAAAATATTTTCATAAATGTAATATGTGCACATTTCAGGAAATTAAATTTCAGAAAAGTGTAAAAAAAAAAATCCAGGTACATTTTTTTTTGTGCAGAGGCAACCATGGTTCATATTTTGAACCTGAATAGATGTTTCCTTCTCAGATTAACTCCTGGCAGGTTGTTGCAGTTGATCCCATTTGTGATAAACCTCTCAATATCATTTTATTTAATCTGCATTTTTACCTATGAGGTTATTTTTTGAACCTTCCCTGGAACTTTATTTTGGATTACAACTTTATACAGAAATGTGTTCAGTTACTACATGTACAAGCTGAAGAATTTTCACAAACTAAACACTACCGTGCGGCATTATTTGGATTCAGAAATAAAAGGTAGTGTCTGAAGCCATCCCGCTTCCTGGGGCTCCGACACTTAGCTCGAGAAGCTGCTCGCAAGCATCATAAGTGGCAGCAGGAGATGGGCATTTTACTGCCTGCCACCTGTGGCCCCATTGTAGCTCAGGCTGCAGGCAGAGGCAGCAGTGATGGGAGACTGGAGTGATTCGCCTACTAAGCCACCCCAGGAGATGCAGCTTCTAGTCAGGGCTGTGGGGAGAAGCATGGGACCCCGTTTGGCCAGTTCCAAAGCTGTGGTTCCCTCCAGTTGTAGGCACTGTAAAGGCCTGTGGATTTGGTGTCTGGATCATAGAGTGGACCTATCAAGTGCCGGCTTTGAACTGATTGGAAAACGGTCCAATCAGGAACAAGATTGGAAACTGCCCAATCAGACTTGGAGAGGGCGGGGCCTGAACAAATATAAGGCAAAGCAGGCGTAGTTTGGGTCGCCACAGACTCGCAGCTGCTTACCTTGTGCCTGAGGGAGACGCTGTTCCTGGGCTCCAAAGAAAGAAGCACCCAGCTGAAACCTCTGCAGAAGAGAAGCCAAAGTGCTTCTTAAAGGCCAGGGGCCACACTTGCCCTGGCCTGCCTATGACACGGCCTGAAAGGGGCCAAAGGTGGGAGTTCTAGTGTCTCAGAGAGCGGCTTACTGTTGGAGTGGATAGAAACTGACTGAGTTGTTGACATGGTGTTTGTGAACCACCACCTCCTAATTAATGGCCTCGACTGACTCAAGCTACTGGCCAGTGCTGCCCAGCACTGTTGATGTTGGTTCACCTCTAAGAGCTGTTAGCTTCTCCTGACTTTCCAGCACCTCTAGCAGTGCTGCCTCCTCCATTGCTGCCTGCTTCAGTGTCAGGTACCGCTCATCCCAAACTTCAGACTGTTGCTGGAGGATTGTGGGGTACAGGCGGCTGCTGCTGCGTCATCTCAGAAACCTCACCGGTGAGCAATTCTCTCTGAACCCCTCCAGCTGCAGTGAGGTGGATCCTGGCCCACTGAAAGCCCCCGTTGATGGGATAGCCCCATACTGGACAAGCAGCCTTTAGTTTGGGACTTTTGGACACTGGACAAAGTCTGGGTAAGAAAGCTGGCCACTTGTGGTCTTAAGAATTTGTTTCCCCTGTTAAAGAAAGCCATTGCTGTTGCCTGAGCCTGAGACAGTGAAGAATCCACAAATAGTGACCTGTCCTCTATTGGCTACTGTCCTTTGGCCAGCTATAACCTTATGATAGCTCCCGCTTCGCTCTCTTTCATTTTTTCTCCCCTCTCTCAGCAGTCCTCACCCCTACACCCTGCCTCCTCTTCTCTAACCTAGGTCTTACATTGCTCCCCTGCCCCAGAAGCAAGCACTATGTTGATGTCTATGTGCAGAGTAGTTATTTTAGAATGTTATATAAATAGGACCATGCTTTTCACTATTTGACCTTTTCTGTTCAACATGTTATATATGAGATCTGTCTATGTCTAGTCATAGTTCATTCTCATTGTGGTATACAAAAAAAAAAAAATCATTTAAGCAATATCTGGGATGTCTGCCATCCCCTAGAGAGGAGGTCTTAAGAATTATTTCTCGAGAGAGCATAGAGTGAATTTTTTGAGTAGAGGGCTAAGGAGGAAAAGTAGGGGAGGTTCTTTTATCATGACCTTCAAAGATTGTGCTGTGTGTGGTTCCAGACTCCTGGGAGTCCCTCGTAAGTTAGTATCCTATGTTAGGAATGGTGTTCTCTTAGAAAGATATCAAAATAGGAATCTATACAACATTGGGATTAGACAAAGTAAATAAATTAACTCAGAAGAACTTCTTTTAACTTGGTTATTTCTGGGGTGTGCTTACAACCCAGTAATTTGTTAAATAAGGAGGTTAAGTTCCTTATCCTAAGTTAGAACAGTATATAATCCTCAGCTGGGCTTTATCAACTTCACTCTCAAGTTTGCAGAAATGCAACTACTTTAAACATTTTTCAACAAATGCAAATTCCTTTATGTTAATCTAATTATTTTTATTGAGATAATGTTTACAGCACTGTACATGTCTTAGGAGTAGTGGTTCCTATCTCTTCAATGTATGTTAACTTTCTTGAGTCCATTCTAAATGTAGAACATTACAATATTGTGTCAGTGAGCTCTCCAGGTGATGCTAACTGAAATTTGAGATGCCTTGAAACAGAGCTGGGGAGAGAGGATAAAATAGAATGGATTTTTGAAGTTGAGGAGAGCTGGGTTTAGATTCCATTTCTTTCAATTACTAGTTAGTGCTTGATGCTGGGTAAATTATTTTCGTTTGGGGAACTCTGTTTTCTATGAGATGAGATAGTAAGAACTACCTTTAGGGCTTTGTTCATTTCGGACCAAGACAATGCAGTGAGAGGCTCACCACCTTGCTCAGTGAGGTATTCTAAACAGGACCTCTGAATTCCCGAGGGTTCCAAATTTTGGCCTTAATGTTTCCATGAAAACCCTGATTGGGCACTAGGTTCACAAAATGGGTCAAAATCAGCCGAGCTGGGGCCCTCCCTGGCGGTGCAGCAGGTTAAAGCACAGTACTGAGAAACCGAGGCTACTTCAGCATGAGTTCGATTTCTAGCCCAGGATGTGATCAACATGGCAAGGCAGACCTCTCCTTACCTGCCCACTGCTCCCCTCAGCAGTGTACTTCGTTAGTCGGCCTGTTCTATACCTCACTTCGTCTCTGGTGAATCCTCTCACTGCCCCTGCACCTCTAGCCTGTACTCCGGTTCTGTATACATAAATAAATAAATCTTTAAAAAAAAAAAATCAGCTGAGCCAAGTTGCTTTGCTGAGACTTGAAGTCAAAAGATAGAGTTTTGGCCTCCACTCATTGCTTCATGTGAGAATGTTAAGGGCCAGTGTATAAGGAAGTAAAAGGACAATGGTGTGGAGTTGGAGATTCAGTAGGACTGTAAGAAAAAAGAATGAAGCTACGATACAGAAATCGGGAAATGAGAGACCATAAGGCCCCAGAGATGTGGATGTTCAATTTCTCAAACCAGTCTCTTTAGATGTCAGATTATAGTTAACACTGCTTACTTCATAGAATGTTTCTGTGCCCTTATTATACCCTAGCTCGCTTCATATTTCAGCACATTTGAGTAAGCAAATGTTAATTGTAATAGGAAAAAAAGCTTGACTGAGATAAAGTATCAACCTCATCCCGACAAAAGGCCTACTGCCACCACTAGTTGAACCTGCACATGGCAGTAGACACAATGTTTAATGTTTCTATCCCCATGTATTAGCATCTTGAAAATACAGCATCTCTGGCCAGCAGCACTAGTAATCACAGAAAAGGAAATATTTACATTTCCAACATAATCATCTAGAAGAATGAAGCTGGAGATAAGATTGTCAATGGTTCACAGAGAAGTAACACATAGCTCCCTCTTATAGTAATGACAAACATTTGCTTCCTGGAGTCTAACAACCTCAAAGTAGCAGATATATCTGGTCATTAGACTATCTTTGAATTTATTTTCCTAATACCAGGTAAGGAAAAAATCTTAAATTTGCAGATTACCTAAGTAAACAACAGATAATTCTTAACAGCTTTATTTCTTCCCTAACTTAATTGACAGCTGACAAAATAGCTCTTGCACTCCCAACTGGGTTTGCTTATGAGGCAGTTTTTTAGGTAACCTCATAGGTAGATATTGATAAACACCTATAGGATATATATTTAAGGGATAAAGGAAAGCAACTCCTCTCCTTACCCTTCCATCTATGGACTTCTTGAGAAAAAGGATTAGGATTCTATACTTAAAAGTCCAAAAGAGTGCCTGGACTATTCAAGGAGATGCTCTGTAGAGCTGTAGATATATCATGTCTCTACCTTGTAGAGAATGGGTATAAAATGAACCAGATAGAATCATTTAGCTCTGTGGTAACCACCAAAGAAGTTAAATAAAAAAGGAATTAAAATATATTTGCTACTCCCTTTAAAGAAGTTCTCTTTGTTTATGGAACTCTTTCATGTTTGAGTCCTTTCCTAGATGTAGGGTAAGCCCTGGCACAGCAAGTTTCCTTACTCCAGCACAAACACAAGGACAGGTCCCAGGAAGAAAGCTGGAAGTGGCCCCCAGGGGGTTGATCATTTGTCAGTTTGAAGTTACACTAAAGAAATCTTTTTATATCCAGATGTTTTGAATTCTCTATTTTCAAATCATATTTGCACTTAGAAAAGAAAGGGGTTGCCTTGTTTAAAGTATGCAGTACACAACTGCTTCATACATGTTACCTTCTTTCAATTTTCACAGTATCCTTTGGGAATTTCCCCCAACTCATTCTCACAGGATGTCAAGCAGAGGTCCAGAGGCCCTAATTTCAGCAAAAGACACAAGAATTGACTTGATAGCAAATCAAGTCTCTGTCTCCAGCATTTTGAATATTGGACAGCTATAAAAATGAGGTGCTGTGAGACTGGTAGAAACTTGAAGAGACTATTAATGAGTCCTACAATTGACAACCACTGAGGCAGCTATTCTCTTTGAATACCAAGGTCTTCAACTCTGTTCAGTTCACAAATTGTCCAGTATTCTTTTTTTCTTCGTAAATTTATTGCATATATTAGTGAACTGGGCATTTGTGCTTTCAGTCAAAGAAATCTAGTTCTGCTTAGCTGTTGATGAGGGACATATATATAAAATCATGAGCCAGTTCTTTTCCCTTGAAGCCTCAACATTCTTATCAAAATAATAGTATGAGTTGGATTGAATGGTCTCTACACGTGCGCAAATAAGGGAATAGGAATGAGATGATGAACAAATCAGAATCACTATTTTTAGTTTTTACTAAGCTACTAGGACTATGATAGTCCTATGAAGACTCCATTCTTTTGTGGGTATCTAACTTTTCATGCAATTAGCAGTGATATTTGTGTAGTATTTCCAAACTTTCCTTATTAAAATGAATCACTTTATTAAACTCAATTTTGGGCAACCACCATGGCACTCATGGAGGGAAATAATTTGATTGTGGATTATTTGCTACACACAGGGCCTTGAGGGCTCTACTCCCTGTTAGCCTTTCTGGTGACTGTGTTGGAAGGATAGTTACACTGTCACTGGCTTGATGACACTATAACCAGCCATTCTCATACTCTAGAGCAAATTTCACTTTGTGTCTGAAAATTCTGAACCTTCACCAATCAATGCTTGGCTCACCCAGGGCAACTGTCTGTGGTTTGGCACTGTTTTATTCTTGGCAGTGATGATATCTTGCAGGTTTTGAAGTTCTTATTTTCAGCTGTGTACGCAACCTGCATTCAAGAAAGACAGTAAGAAATACCACTCATTGCTGGCCTCCAAATTGTTCTTTTTTTCACTTTGAACCTACTGAAACGATAGCCAGTATGGATATAAGTTGAAAATAGGAAAATGGATGGGAGTTTCATCATAAATATGATTTATGACTCACAATCAACCCACCCCATGTCTGAGCCTTCATGTATCTCCACCCTGAATAAGGAAAATGTGAGTTTAAGCTTCCTTTTGTGCCTTAATAGGGAGAGTTCAGATTTACTGAAGAGTGTACTTTACATATTTTCTCTCCTTTAAACTCATAATGACCCAGTCAGTTATGCACTGTTACCTTGATTTTTCAGTTACAGAATGTGGAGATTTATCATCTACAAAGAGAGAAAATCAGGGTTTGAATTCACATTATCTGCCTCTACCTTCTTGGCTTTGCTTCATCACTACATATTTTCTGCCTTTTTTTTCTCTTGCTTGGGAGATGGGGAGGGGTTAAGGAAATAGCCAACGATCAGAGACAAAATTAATAATTGTTCATTTGTACTTTGGTAGCAGTATGTAGGGACTGTTACTGACTTCCTTTATAGGAACAAATGTTGGACTTGACAGCTGAGGTCATGGTGTGGCTAACTCAAGAAATAACAGGCACCTGCTTTACTCGTCCATCTCTTGCGCCTTCAGACATTCAACTCTCAGTGATCTACATTGACACTTGGAATTTTTCCCCAACACCCAGGGAATTTAGCAGAATTTTTCTCTTCTTTTCCATTAGGGCACATACTCTACTTATATTGAGCTGTGAGCAAACTAAATAGAGTATCAGGTACACACTCTTGCTAAATCCTATCATGCATTACAAAGTTAAGCAAGCAGATTTCGAGTAACTGATCCTCTACCAGCACTTGTATCAGCAGGAAAAAAATCCAGTCAAACCCCCATGCTGGATTAAAATGTGCATACAAATACAACTGGACAAAGTTTCTGACACATTGTTGTATCTATTACTTGGTTGTCTTATATCTATCATGACACTGATTTTCATATTATAATTATTACCACTTAGTAAGCGCTAAGTAAGTAAGCCAGGTACTCTGCAAAGTTCTACACAAATATCACTGCATATAAGAAAAAAAAGCAATAAATCCCTTTATTACCCTGGGGAAATTAGGACAGATCATTTTCCAAAGTATTGGTACAGTTGGGACTTGCCCAGGTAAATCTGAATCCAAAGCCTAAGACATGTGCTAGGTGACTTCTATTTTTCCAAGAAAGGAAGTATTGTTAGTTTCATAAATCATTCCACCTGTGGGTTCAATGTCATGAATTCCACCTCCTGCATTCCTACTTATCAGGTAATAGAGAAAATGTATAAAAATATCCAGCTACATTTGTCAAACATGATCTGTTTTTCATGAATGCAGTAGAGACTCGGTAGATTTCCACTGATATCAGCTGAGGAAATAATCAATTCTGCTGCAAACTCACCTTGTACTTAATGTCATTCATTTGCCCTTGTGGATGATTTAATAGACTTTCTGGAGACCTAAGTGTTCATACTATAAAATGCCAAAATTGAGAGATGTGAGAATGTGCTAGGAAGGTTGGACTTATGGAAAATAAGTAGAATTTCTTTAGGCCTATATAAACTGGATGACTTAATAAGGGCACAAGCATTAGGGGCATAAATTGGACTTAGTATATTAAGGAGCATGATTTCTTGAGTAAGAAAGAGGAAATGCCTTACTGAAAATCTGAGATCTCACTCAAGGCTCTGTCCTTCACTTTTTAAATATAAAGCATTTTCTCACTTCTCTCTGCATCAGTGATGCAGCAGATCCAAAATAACTAGCCCCCTAGTGAAAAAACCCAGCAGGGACACACTCTCTACTTATGACCTATCTGTTTGATATTTGGTGAATTACCTTCTCTCCAAAGAGTGTAGCTTAGGTTTTTCAACCTATAAATTTGTTAAAAGCAAAAGTAACCATGTCAGCATCTGTCATATCATGAAAATATATTTTTACTCAAAATAGTATTTACTAGAGACAATAATACAAAAATAAAGCCACAGAGAACATGCCAAGCCCCAGCTTGGAATTACCTTAAGTGACTATTAGTATGCCACCTTACATTACCCTGTTTTGGCCATTGGCTGCTGTGTTGTTAATTGAATCTATTATTCAATATCAAAAAGAAAGGAAGTCAAAAGGGAAGTTATGAGATAGATTCTCATTATACAAATGTGTAATGCCCACTTTGTTTCCAACATTTCATACAGATTTTCAGTATCTTTACAATTTAAAGCTATCATTCAAAATAACCAGTAGAACATCTTGAAAGTAGTAAGACCTTTCTAAGAGAGAAAAAGAACAAAGAATCATCTCATCTCATCCTGGGTAGAAACAGATTAGGATGAACAGACACAATCTTAACAAACTCTTAATGAGCTCTTGAGTGATTAGAATCCTAAGAAATCTCAATCACAGAGAAATTCTTTATCTATTCATCAAACTTTTACCCATAAACTTTCACTCTCTGCCTGAGGGTCTAACTTGTCTCTTGTAGTTTTTAGTTTTGGATACTGACATTGGTTAAGAAAATAGGCTCTCAGTAGTGCTATATTCTCATTTACACTCTTGGTGCCTATTAGCTTTGTAATCTTCAGCTAATAAGTTATTTCCTCACCTGAAAAATGGTATAATGATAGTATAGTATCATTAGATTATTGTAAAGATGGACTCATGGAAATCCATGAAAAGATCTTTACATAGGAATTGGCATATGAGTATTTAGTAAGTGATAGCTAATTTTATCCATACTGGTCATTCACATATATGTTGATATTCTAATATTGATAGTCTTATGTACTGTGGAAATACAATAATGCTGAATGAAGCAAGACCCCTATTCCATAGAAAAATAAAAGACTAAACATACAGATTACATGTTCTTTCCTGTCTCATTTATTATCCCACAAAATATCCTTATAATAGTTCATCACTCACCTTAGCTAGCTGTCTTATTTAAGTCTCTATTCTTGTATTCAAAAATGTATAACTAAAACCAACAGCCAGAAAGAGTGAAGATTAGGGATCTAGGGACATGCTTCTGGATTTATTATGTCTCCTTTTGAAAATTTACTCTAACTACCAAAACCCTAATTTGTTCACATGAGAAATGAGCAAAGTAAAAGAAAAACAATGTAGGTCACGGGATTTCTTTCTAACTTCATTAGAAGAAATACACTAGAATCAAAGAAATAGCTTTTTGTCCATGACAATACTAGTGTTATTTTTATCACTCATGATTTAAAATTCTGAACTGCACATTCAGAAAATTTGTGCAGTATTAAAATATATTTTTTTCCATCTTGATTAACAAGTAAGATACCCATGGATTTACTCCTTAGGAGAAAATAGCCCTACTGAGATGTGGGAACAGAGAAATCTAATCTTTCTTGGATTTGAAATATGTTATGCTGCTATCCTTATTTTTGATGAGTTGATCAAAATGAAAGCTATATTTCTGCAAAAGATTAGTCATTTAAAAACTGTGACTCATGGATCTCAAATCCAAATAGAATTGTGGTTATTGTAACTTTTAATCTTATACTCCATTTCATTAACTCATGTCTGAAAAGAATGAATGGAAAATTAACACAAAGTCTAGACTAATTTTGGCATGTCATAATTGTGGAAAAGTGTACCTGACTGTTCTTGTTTTATAACTAGGCATCATCAAAACTTAGTAGTTGGGAATGTCAGACAGCAAGTCCACTAGACAGAGAGTTTCTGATATTCAAAGAGGGAAGAAAATCCCATGGCCATAGATTGCAAACACCATGAGTTAATGAGAAAACAAGCCCTAGACATGGGATCAGAAGAATTCGGTTTACTTCTTGGTGCTGCCATTTGCTCTGTTTGGTTATGGACAGGTTACATTCCTACTTTTCTGTTCCTCTTTGTAGATTGAAGGATAATTCCTAATCACTATGAGGTTCAGCATCAAACTGAGAATGTCAGCATGCTTAGAAAATAATAATTCTGTAGTGAATATATGTTAGATTAACTAAGCTATATTGGAAAGACTATAAAAAGGAAATTGTTTTGGAAAGCTACATAACTTCTATAAGAGACTATTATACTAGAGCTAAAATAATCTGTATTTCAGGCATGATATTGATTTCCCATTGGAATTTATACAAACTCCCTAACCACTATGCTTGATTTCCCATGAGTATAGGTAAAAATGACAGACTCTAGTCACCATATATGTAAAACATATATGTGTAGAAAAGCACACATGCCTATATAAGTATACCTATACATCTAACTCAATAGTGCTAAATTCATTTAATATTCCCATATTCAGGCATTCATTCAATCATTCAACAAGTATTTAACTTCTACTACTTGCACAGCATTGTGGTAATGACAAACGAACACAGATCAAGCAAGAAACCCCAATGTTTGCCGCTCTTCGAGTTTATGTGTTACCAGTTTATATTTGAGCTAATACAGCCTGGAGTGGCTGGTGACAGTTTGGTAGCAGGAGCCCTTGACTTACTACACATCAAACTGTGAGAAGCTTCTAAACCCAGATATTACATTCCTGTTCTCTGGCTTTTCTAGGTAAGAGTTAAAACAATCATCAAAGCTTAGCAGTCTCCTTGAGCTCAGCTATCTGCCGTGAATAAGAGTCAGAAGTGACATCTGTCACTGCAGATGACACTAGCTGTCAGAAACAATTGCATCTTTAAGAAAGGATGAAGAAAATTCCCTCTTGAGTTCCCAAGAGATTGTGCCAGGTGTAATTGTTATGCAAGAGGGGACTTTTCAAATCAGCAGCTAGGGGAGCTTAGAATAGCCTGGAAAGCAGCAGACCCATCCATCAGGTGGTTGGCAAATCTCCATTTTGGAAGACTGTATATTCCTCCCATGAAGGAGTGAGTCTTATTTGTGTCCAGCAGTGGATTTTTCTAAAGAAAAGATGTATGTGTGCAATATTTCTGTTGTGTCTACCTACTATTCATCAGCTCCCCCACCATTTTTAGTGACAGCACTCCAATTTTCTCAAGGAAATGATCCTTATGCTGATGTGACAAGATTTGTGGGTGAGTAAGACGCAGAACTAGCCTCCTCTTCACCTAAGTAACTGAGAACTACTGATGTGATACAGGTCAAGCCAGCATGCTCAATGAAAGCTGAAAAAACAAAAACTAAGGCATTGTAATTCTGAATTTAGAATTGAAGATGAGACTGGACAGCCTTTAGGCACCTTATCACGCCATTGGGAGAGTGCATCTAAGAGTGGGGCCAAGAGAGAGCAAGCAGAACCATATGGTTCTGTGGAAGTAGACAGAAAACCTGGATTCCAGTGAAATAATTTTAAGCTTAGAGCACACCATGCTTAAGGTAGAACCAACTTTTTAAAATGAGTTGAATTGAAATTTCTTACTTATACCCAGGAAATGTATGACAATGGCAGGTGGCACATGTATAATCACTAAAAGGCAAGAGCTTTGAGTTACAGTATAGTTTTAATCAGTTAATCTGCCCTCTGTCTACACCAATATTCAAGTACTAGTGAGCTGAATCTGAATGTAGACTTGAATAATTCCAGAACCCAGCCCAGTAACTATTTAGTAAACTTGACTTATCTTTGTTAGTCACCCACCCCAAAACATATGAATTTTAAAAGCTGGCACTTGGTTAAGAATTACCAGCTTCCTAAAGGGCTACATTCTTTTCACAATATTATCATGGGATAAAATAGCTCTTTTTACAAGAAAAATACCGGATGGTTTCACTCATAGCAGGAGTATAAGGGATCAAGAAAAAAAAAACTGTAATAAAGTAAAAATGAAAAACAATGAACAACTATAAACCAGAGACATTTTACAAGCGTAGAGAGGGGAATAGAAAAAAAATCGGGTAGGAGGAATGCATAGCACTGTGCTGATGGCACACAGGTGAATTGGTGGTGGAAAGTCCATGGGGACCACAACCAAGATGAAAAAATGCACAAAATGAAGAATGATGTAAAAAATAAAGTAAGTTGGCCCTCCCTGGTGGTGCAGCAGGTTAAAGCACAGCACTGAGAAGCTAACGCCACTTCCACATGAGTTTGATCCCCGCCTGCCCCGGAGGTGATCACATGGCGTGGCAGACCTCTCCTGACCCGCCCGCTGCTCCCCTCAGCAGACTACTTCGTAGATCTGCCTCTTCTGCTCCCCTCTCTGTCTCTGGTGAAGCCTCTCACCACCCCTGAGCCTCTGGCCTGTACCCCAGCTCTATATGCACAAATAAATAAATCTTTAAAAAATAAAAAATAAAGTTAAAGAAAAAAAAGCTTGTTTTCCTCTTTTACTGTTTATCACAAACTCAAAATATATCTGAAAAATTTTGAGAAACATTATACAATCATTTTCCAAATCATACTACATACAAAACTTTTATTCCATCCTTTTCTAGTCAAATATATTTTTTAAAAGGTTGGATTTCTGTCATACAGTTGAAGAATTTTGTTAGTAAATGATCATTTGTTTCTAGTTTGATGTGAGTAAATCTTACTTATACAGGGATGGACAAACTTCTGACTATCCTTTGGAGTGGCTGGAGTACAATATCCCTATACACAGTCAAGAAATCAGATTGAGGAGTGAGTGCAATGAGTATAGACTTACAATTATTAATATCTTCATTGGTCAAGTGGTTATAATTTCAGTGCCTATCACCTAGAGCATTTGGGAAGATTAAATGAGATAATATAAGCAAATAGCTTAGAAAGAGAAGGATCCCATCAAAATAGCCAACATTAAAGTACAAATCATGCTTAACGTCTCCTAGGAACCTCAGTTAACAAGAATCATAAATTTCTTGGCATTTGAGTCTTTAGAAGAGATAGGAGAGCTTTAAGCACTAATTTCTACCACTATGGAGGCCCTTTTACACAATGAATGAAGGTCCCATAATGGGGAACTGGTGCAAATGTTAAGATAAGTTTTTCAAACTTGTGTCTCCATACCTATATGGCAACCTGATTTCACAAAATTTAAATGACTAAGTTTTATATACTTCATTAATATGAAATCAGGAATAATCCCTCATCTCCAAGCTTCATACTACTACTAGTATGGACTACTACTCAGTCCATATTAGCTTTATATCACTAGAAATGGAATTTGTAATTGAAGGAATATATCATAACCAATCATTTATTTTTAACCAACTATATAAATCCATATATCATATTTTTTCTTCCCATTTAAACTGTTATATAATATTTAAAATGTCATAAAAGGTATAAAGGTAATACAATGAAAGTTATATGTACTTATCTTCCATAAACTTTTCTTTCATAACATCTTTTTTTGAAACAAGCCAAATTGTAAAGGACTGGGTTAGCCATAATCTCCATCTCACTTCTTAGATATGAATATAAATCACTAAATGTTGATATTGTCTGACAACTAGATCACACTCAGGCTTTTATCTTGGCTGAAGGATGAGAAATGAGTACAGATCTAGGGTTCAGGGTGACAGCTTAAATTAGTATAACTGTTAGAATCTTTGAGATACCACTGGGCTCTGTTGGTCTTTAGGCCCTGGTAGGTGGGCTGTATTTACTGAGAACATTTGACTTGGTACTTATGACATATAGTCAGGAGAAAGGGGGAACTGTGTTAATGGTTTTCTTTCTTTTTTTTTTTAAAGATTTATTTATTCATATAGAACTGGGGTACAGGCCAGAGATGCAGAGGGTGAGAGGATTCACCAGAGACAGAGTGGGAAGCAGAACAGGCAGATCGACGAAGTACACTGCTGAGGGGAGCAGCGGGCGGGTCAGGAGAGGTCTGCCTCGCCATGTGGTCACCTCCGGGGAAGGTGGGGGTCGAACTCATGCAGAAGTGGCTTAAGCTTCTTAGTGCTGTGTTTTAACCCACTGTGCCACCAGGGAGGGCTGGTTTTCTTTTAAAAAAAAACAAACAAAAAAAAACACCAAGTTGCCAGACTATTCAGCTGGCATTTTAAAGTGTTCAATAACGGCTGTGAAATTACTTTATAAACTCAACATCCCAGGCCAATGAAATTGAAACAACATGGTTAAATTGATTCAGAACCTAAAGTATAAGACAAAAATTTATCTAACTCTCTCTTTGAGACTTGCACTTACAGAAGTAGTTTATCTGATGCAACCTGACCAGGTAGAAACAATCGTCTTGAGCAGAACTCCACAGCTGGCTAGAAACTGAGCATGCAGAGGAGGAGGGGCTACCCAGAGGTAGGGTGCACCACCAAAAATTCCAAACTCCAGTTATTTGAAGAAAAGCCTCTTCATATGTTATGTGTGAAGTGCCCTGTAACGAGACAGTGATCTTTAGCCAAGTCTACATTTCTTTTCCCCTGACCTTTTCAGTCAGTAAAAGCTAACTTCCTCCCCCAAACCTATAGAACTTCATTTGCTTTCTTAATTGGAAAGGTAGATTTGAGTTTATCTCCTACCTCCTTGCCAAATGCAGACTGATTTCTCAAATATCTGGTGTCACCATCTGAGCTATGTTAGGAAGAGCACCCCTCGCTGAGTGACACCGGGGTTTTCACTGCTACTTCAGCATCCTTGGACCAATAAAAATGAGGAGGGTGGTCATATTTGTGAGCCTGGGGAAGCCAATGAAGTTTGAATCTACTGGGATATAAATGTTCATAAAGGCGACCTCAAATACAACTAAGTGGGTCTGTGTCCTGCTCAAAGTCCCTAAACATACATGCTATGAGGGATTGTAAATTGCCTTCTGTGATCGTTGCCTACTAATTAGTTTCTTCATAGTGAATATGTGGTTCTTTATAAAGATGATCATACCTCATTATCATTTGATACCTTCAGTTTGACACTTGTTTTTGAATAACTATGCCCCTCTGAGAGTGCTAGGCATCACAGGGGATGTAGCTATGGAAAAGATATATTCCTCAAAGTGAAATGAGTGATACTCTTAGTTACCTCCCAAACAAAGAATGCAGATCATTATAATTATAAAATGACATCTCCTCAATGATACTAGGAATTCTGAGGATGAAGAGCTAGATCATGCAGCTCAGGGCTTCAAAAAAAAATGTCTGTTTATATGACACAGATTTGAAGGATGGGTAGGATATTGACAAGTGAGGATGAACAAGAAAGACCCGACAATCAAAATGAACAGTATGCCCACAAAGCAGATTTAAGGTGTGAGATACTTAAGGGAAAAATTAGTAATTCATTTTAATTACATGACAGGTGTCCACTAGGGAAAATTGGAAAATGATTACAAGAAGAAAACAACAGTAATAGGATAATAATGACACTGGCCGCAATAGCAAACATTTATTGAGACGGACATTGTTCTGAGTTCTTGCCAATTAATAATTATAAACTTTGTGAGGAAATAAGCACATTAAATACTACCTTGGCATTAATTTGTTAATATAAATCAATAGAACTTTTAAAAGGGACATACATGGGAGTGAGTACAGGGACCACCCTGGTGGCACAATGGGTTAGGACACAGCACTGCAAGCTCACCACAGCTGCTTCAGTGTGAGTTCAATCCCCACCCTGGAGATGGTCCACAAGGAGCATCAGACCTGTCTCTCCTGCTGCTCTCCTCAGCAGTGTACTTCGGCAGTTGGCCTGTTGAGCTCCCCACTCTCTTTCTAGTGAATCCTCTCACCACCCCTGCACCTCTAGCCTATACCCCAGTTCTGTATGCATAAATAAATGAATCTTTTTTTTTTAATTTTTTTTATGGGAGTACAGAGGAACCTCCTTTGTCTCAAATAGATATTTTTATTTAATTCTTTTAACTGGATAAACTAGACATCAATCGTATAGATAAGAAAACTAATTTTAGATTCTAACTTTCCAAAGGTCATCTAATAGATAGCAATGGAACCTGCACATAAGATGATCAGGTAGAAATTACAGAGAAATAAATTTCAGTCCAGCATCAGGAAGAATAATTATGAAATGGGCCTTTGCTGTACATCCTGAGTTACACACCTTTGGAGGCAATCAAGTATAGCTTAATTTCCTGGTAGGTTATAGTTCAGAGGAGACTGTATCACTGTGGTGGTTTTATCAGTTGAACATAAAATTCTTTACAATCCTGAGAATTCTGTCATTACCCTTATTGCCAAAAATAAAATTAGATTTCCTCCTGAAAACCCCCTTTAGAGACTTGAGATTCTGTGAGTTGACAAAGGAACATATTCCATATGTTTCTTCTTCATCCCCATTGCTATAATGGTCTTTAATTCTCCTTTTATTCTCCTTTATTGTCCCTTGTTCAAACTGCTTTATTCCACATATGCTTCTATCCTTCCCCTCCCACTGTCTGTTGCTTGCTCCAAAGGAAACACATCCTAAGATGATGTCATTTTCCCCTTTGTAGTACCCTTTTTAGACATTCTCAATGAATGGGTAGCAGCAAGGATGCAGGAAACTGCATACAGTGGGAGATAAAATGTCATAAGGTACTGTTGGGACAGAGAACTCCTTTGTTCATGGAAATCAAAACCAAGTTCTATTACTTTTTTCCCAACCAATGTCTAGGAAGCCTTTCTTGCAACAGTAGAACAGCAGTAATGATCAAGGGCTGCTGCCCTTGAAAACAAACAAAACACACAAAAAGGGTAAGTGACACCAAAATGGAAGCACAGTGATCATTCTCTCAGATCTTCCTTATGGAAACAGTAGCTTAGGGTGGGTCTTGCTCCATTTACTTATTCATCTATCCTCTTTGTAACAGATTCTCTGCCAAAGAAACAAAGATAAGACTGGGAAGAGCAAAACTGAATGATAAGATTGGTACAAGTAAAATGACCTCCAGCAAGATAAAGATCACAAGATCTCACAAGAAAAAGTATTGTAGAAAAATTAACATTTGGGTATTTGTACCAACTGCCTATTAGACAGTTATGACAAGAATTCACTTAATTCTTCAATTTGCAAGAAAAATCTTAGAAATCCCTACCTACAGATGGATGAAATGAAATCAAAAGAGGCTAAAATTTACAGAAGAGCACAAGGAATTATGGTGATGGCTTCTGGGTACTGTGATGAGAAAATTATGAGGACTACCCCTGAAGAGAGAAATCAAATATTGTAGAGAAAATGGGCACCAACATAAGAGAAAAAAATAAGTAAAAATAAAAAGCACCCACGAGGTCACACAGCCCAGACATGGAATGGCCTGGATTGGAATCTCTCTTCAAATTCCATGTCCTTAGCACTTGAATGAGCAAATGTATCTCTACACTTTAGAGATACTTAGTTTCTTTTCACCACTTGTAAGAATTAAATACCATCAATGATCCCTCCTGTTTGAAGCCCGGAGAAGAAAGCAGGAAGGCAAGATGAGAAATAAGGGCAAGAAAGGGAGTCAAAGGAAAAGGACAGAAAACATTCCTAGTTTTTCTTTTCCCCAACCTCTCCAATGAATGCAGGCATGCTCTGAGAACTGGTACACCATGCTCCAGACTTCCCTCTCAGGGATCCTTTTTGATTTTCTGGAATGTCTTTTCTATATAGCTAACATTTGTTTAAAACAAAATGAAATTCCACAGTGAAACTAAAATGTTAGTCATCCATATTTAGACTATCCCTGGTTGTTTTGATTCATTGACTGTTTTTTGAACCAACAATCTAATAGATCCTATTAAAGCCAAATGACCTTGATATAGCATATCTCATCAACTCTTTCTGATAACCCAGAAAATAGAGGCATTGGTTTCCATGTCTTGAATGATGTCCTTTTTTAAAAAAAATTTATTTATTCAAACAGAACTGGGGTACAGGCCAGAGATGTGGAGGATGAGAGGATTCACCAGAGACAGAGTGGAATACAGAACAGGAAGATGGACGAAGTACACTGCTGAGGGGAGCAGCGGGCAGGTCAGGAGAGGTCTGCCACACCATGTGGTCACCTCCGGGGCAGGCGGGAATCAAACTCATGCGGAAGTGGCTTAAGCTTCTCAATGCAATGCTTTAACCTGCTGCGCCACCAGGGAGGGCCTGAATGATGTCCTTTTTTAAATAGTATTCCTGGGCAAAAAGATTTGTTTTAAAATCTTCACTGGAAGGTATCACTGAATTGTAAAAAATTGATAGTAAAATATAAGTGGAAGTTATGTGATAGTTCAATGTTACTGGTCAGCATATAACATTCTTATGGGACAGTTTCGAGCTTGTTTGAGCAAAACAGTCTCCCAGGAGGCACTTGATACAACTAGCAGAATCTCTAATCTGGAGGAATCTTGACTGATAGCAGAATGGGAAACAATCCAAACCACTGTGTAGGTTATCAGTGAGCTCTCTGGATGCAGCCTATTAAGTTATAATAGAGTCAGCAACCTTAGCCAAGGGAGGTACCGCAGAGCAAAATGGGTAAGAGGCCAGTTGAGTGCTGATAAGCATTTCTTAGCTGGTATTTTTTGGGTTTTGTTTCTAAATAACCTAGAAAATTCTGAACTTGGAGGAATTTATTTTGGGCATGTAAGAAAATGTTAATGGTCTGATCGATAAGAAATGTTGAATTTGATACTAGTTTTTGAGTAAAAATATAATTTTTTTGGCTAGCCATAATGTAAAGAAGTGCCATCTTTCAAATAATTAAGCAGAAATTGGGGAAATTATATCATCTTCACTTCAAATTATACACCAGGGAAGTGAAGCAGATTCTGTGAAGAACCTGGGGTTACCAGGAGAAAAATTTTAGGGGCTGATTGTGCGGCACCAGCATGATGATTCTGGAGACATTGATAAATTTCTCCTACATTCACCCTAAGCCTTAGGATTCTTGATAAAATTGCAATACGGTTTTTCCTAAACAATACTACTTGGCTTCACATTAATTAGGAAATTTACAAAAATAGGATCACAATGGATGTATTTGTTTAATTGCTACAAAATTGTGTTTTTGAAATTCACCCTTATTGAATCATATAACTGTAGTTTATTTCACTCATGTCTAATTTACTTCTGTATGAACTAAATGCAATCAGTGTTCTTCTAGATGGACATTTGAGTTATGTCCAGCTATTTGTTATAAATAATAGTGGTATAGTTTCTTATATAAATTAATGTATTAAAGATGTAAAGAAAAACAAGAGAATGATAAACATAAGATTCAGAATAGTGGTTCCTCTTAGAAGTGAGGAAGGGATATTGGCATCAGAAAAAGGGATACAGGACCACTAAGAGTATGATAATATTCTTTAAGGTGAGTGTGTAAATAAAGTTTTATTGTGTGTCGATGGAATTGTAAAAGATAATACAGAGATTCCAAATATCTTGGGCAGAGATTATCCAATGGTAATATCATATAACTAGGGTCCATTACCACATTACCTCAACCATAAAATTGATCTTAGTATAATCCATAAATTCACTTATTTATCTGTGGGCTGTGTGTGCATTTGTATTTACCTCTATATAATTCTACCATAAATGTGGATTGAAAAGCTGCCACAGTCAGGATGTGAAACAGTTCAATCATAAATGTTCCTCATCCTATGCTTCTATAGCCATGGCTACCTCTTCTGTCTGTTCTTAGTCCTTGTCAAACTTGGTATGTTTTTCTTTTTTTTTTTTTTATTTTAAGGCAATTTATATATACATATATATAATTATGTATGATTTCATGTATTTGCATTCCTGAGATTGGTTTCTGTATCTTAGTAAGTCAAGAGATACATTTAAATCATCATGTGTATCAATAGTCAATTTCTTTTAATAAGTAGTAATTGTATCATAATAAAAGAGGAAAATGTTAACAGTTGCATTAGATGGTAGAGTGAAGAGTTTGAAATAAAGCAGTGAAAGAGAAAAGTTTCAACCATTCTTGCTATTTAAATCACCCTTTGAAGCAAGTAAAAAGTGTATTATTGATTGCTCTAGGATGTGTGAACTAAGGAAAACATTATGTGGCCCCAGGAGTCTAACCCTGAGATTTTGATTTTTATTAATATCAAGTTAACAATACTAAGAAATTTCTACCACTGTGATCATAATATTTTTTTTCTAAGAAAGTAAAGGATATGTTTCTCTGACTTAATTCACTACTTAAAAGTACTTTAGGAGGGTGGAATTACAAAATATATGGACTGTAATTCTAATACAATTTGCACATCTTGATAAGATAAATCAGTTGGGGTGGAGAGAGAGAAGTTCTCTAAAGCTCTGTCATACAATCAGATTTATTCATTTACGTAAGAATTTATCCATTGGTTTACTCAACAAGTATATTTTGAGTGCCACTGTATGCTAGCAATGGTATCTAGTTACTACTATATGACATAAAATGACCTAGTAAAGAAAAAAGGAAAAAGCTGTAATTCACTGTCTTCAAGTCATATGTTTAGTTTTACATTTTTTGTTTTTAACCAATACCAATATTTCTCCCGGTTCACAAACAAGAAAACTGAAGCACATGGAAAGGGAGCTTTTTATCAAGAGTCACATAGATAAAAGTTATGGTTAATTCAAAATATTAATGAACATAGACTGGCATTTTCATTTAGGAAGAGTCCTCAAAAAAAAACTAAAAATAGAACTACCATATGATCCAGCAATTTTACTTCTGGATATTTGACAGAAGAATATGAAAACACTGATTTGAAGAGATACATGCACTTCTCTGTCCATTGTAGCTTTATTTAGAAAAGTCAAGAGTTGGATAGAACTGACAATCAACTGGTGATTAGATAAAAGACTATGACACACACAGGAATACTATTCATTCCAAAAGACAAAGAAGAAATATAGCCATTTGCAATAATATGGATGGACATAGACGGAAATATAAGTCAGACAAAGAAACACAAATATCGGATAGTGTGGTACATAGAGAAACTAAAAAAACAAATGAATGAAATGAAACAGAAATAAACCTGTAGACTATTATACCAAACTAGTGTGTGCCAGAAGGGAATGGGGTAACTAAATTGGGTAAAGGGAATCAATTGTAAGGTGAATAACAAAATACAGCTTTCACTGGTGAATATAATTATATGCTGGTGTTGATTTATAAGGATACAATACATCTTTTTAATAATTTCTATTGTTATTCCATTGATGGGAGTCAATTTCTTTTAATAGTGTGTAGGGAAATTAGGTTAGGCATTCTTTTATTTAAAGAAAAATGAAAAATTCAATGTCAGCCTCTAGAGACCTTCAATTCTGTAGGTCCCCCCTCCCTTTCTTTCCATAGTGTCTCTCTATAAAACAGCTCCCTCTTAATCCTTTATTTCTACATGGCATTGGTATAATCTGCTGTTTCACTTGACATCTTGAAAAAAATTTTTTAAAAAGCAGCAGGCAAATAATAAAAAGAATAAACCTTAACTAGTTTACTTAGGGCCAGCCCTTCTCCACATTTTAGAGAGCAAGGCATGAGTCTTTTGTCAACTGTTCCTTTTTCAGATGCTTTCAGAGCACTTATGCAGAGTTCTAGTTATTGTCCTGCCCAAAATATCTCAGTTGGTCAAGAATAGTCTATGTCTAGCCAGTGTGCCCACAGAAGGGGTTTGTGTTTTTGTTTTTTAATCACTTCAGAGCCTCCCAGGTGGTGCAGCTCCATCTGTAATGCCCCCCCCACAAGCTGATAAAGGCAGTGATAAATGAACTGGGTTACCTATTCCAAATGCAGTCAGTTACAGAATAACAAACCACAGAGCAAGAAGGCTTATGTTACTTGCACTTTCTTGATCAGGATTCTCTAAGTCATCACCTCTGTTACCAATACTAGTAAAGGTACATAATGGTTTAACACCATCTGGATTAAAATCCTAATTGCTACTTATGAGCTGGTAAAAACAAGGAAGTTACTCTATAGCAATGGTTTCAACTAGGGTGGGAAATGGATTGTCTTCCACCTCAAATACACCTTAGGTCATCTGCTAACATCTAGAGACATTTTTTTAGTTTTCACAGTTGTCACAACTTGGGATCTGATGGGTAGAGTGCAGGGAAACTGCTAAACATCCTACAATGACCAGGACATCCCTCCACATAAAAGAATTCTCCATCGCAAAACAGTAATACCAAGCATGAGAAACCCTGCTGTATATAACTTTAATTTCCTTATCTGTAAATTGGGGATTATGAGGTACATTTCACTTTTTGAAAATCACTTATGCCAACTCTGCTTTTATGAAAGATCTAAATTAGTGCCTGCTTGCTTTCTGCCAGTGGCCAGAAAAGAGCATTTTGACTTTTATGATCAGGTGAACATGAGACTAGTGTCCATGTAGGTTTTACTGAGGCTGTTGTCCAGGCAGTGGGCCCTGAGAGCAGAGTGGTGCTGTCAAGCACCCATGTTTTACTATATATGTGAGTGTTACTTTAGTCTTTATATGTTATTTGGTATGATTTGGTAGTATTTTTAAAGGATGGACCTGGGGATCCTCTAAAAAAGTTCATATTAGTTCATGTTAATTGCTTCTAAGTTATACACCATTTTGATTTAGGGTTTCATAGGAAGATCCTAATTTCAGATAACAGGAAATCTGTATCTCACAAAATTAGTGTGAAGATTAAATAAAACATGTAAAGAAATAGGGATATAGAAAGTATTTAGTTGTTGCTAGTTATTGCAACAAATTCCTTTTATGCATCATTGACCATCCGATAATTTAAATGCCAAAGAATTTATGTTGGAGGTAGGCAGGGGAAGGAAGTATCCCAGGTACAAGACATAGCAACAACTAGACATTTTCTATATCCCTATTTCTTTGCATGCCATGTTTTATTTAATTTTCAAACTAATTTTGTGAGTCACAGATTTCCTGTTACCTGAAATTAGGATTTTCCTATGAAACCATAAGTTAAATGGTATAAAACTTAGAAGCAATTAACATCTAAAAACAGTATTTAAAACAATAATAAAATGGGCTATCTCAGTCTGGTTTTTATTGTCACCAACCATCAGCCATCCTAAATAATGCTATGGATCAAATACTTCTCTCCACCACTGGGACCAATTACTTCCATCATCACTCCATATCCCTTGGCATTAGATGTGAGAGCTTATTAGGAACCAGGTATTTGCCTAACTGTTTTATATTTACTAACTTAATCATTTTTAGCAACAAAATATGAAGAAGGTATAATTACATCTATTAAGATATATGACATTTTATTCCCCATTTCTCTGAGTAAACTGAAAACCAAAAAAAGTGATGAGTGTGCCCACAGTCACACATGAGTCAATGGTAGAGAGCTAACACTAGAAACTGGGAGTGTGCTCTTTAGTCTGTGCTCATCATCACAAAACAACCTAGCTTTCAGTAAAATGCCGCAGACCAGCACCAAATCTCTGCAGAGACCATATCTCCTTTTTCCTAATGCCTTAAGCTTCTTTCTGTCAGACCCCAGGGCAGCTCCCATGTTGAGTTTAATAATATGTCAAGGTTGGGATCCAGAGGCCTGTAGACAGAGCTACTATTCTGCTGACCAGGTATGTCAGGCAGCAGACAATGGAATAAATATTTGCTGGTGAAATTCATATTTGTTGTTGTTCAATAGAGAAATGCTGAAAGATTGAGCTCTAGGTGGTTTTGCTTGTCTGAGGATTGAAAGTGGCATCTGTCACTGAGATCCTTGGGTTCCCTCTCCAAGGGAGGATGTTAGGGGGACTCTTATCTGGGGTAAGTTTGGCTCAGAATGAATTAACATGACCTCGGGCTTCCTTTTTTGCTGATTAATGGTTTCATAGGGTCTAATTTCACCAATAAAAAACAGTATTGATCCTTCTATTTTAGGATCAGAATACAGAGGTGTTGGAGCAAGTCTTGGTGAATTGCAACCCCAGGGAGAAGTAACTCCATTTCCCATGGAAATATTCTGCTTCTAAATCAGCTCCTGATGACAAGGTAGGGAAATCAAATGTGTGAGCCAGGCAAGATTGTAACCATTAGTGTTAAACCGTCTAAATGACAAATAAGGTTATAAAGAAAGGGGTTAAATCTAGTACACTCATTCTTCAAGAGAAGACTTTAGCTGCTCTCTGTACACAGAGCTGTGTGCAGATGGTAATTGGTAGCATTTTTCTATAAGGTAAAATAAAATGAGAGAGGTTTGAATGGTTCACCACTTTACTCACAGAGAGGCAATAAATAAAAATACCATTTGTCTAGTATTCTGAAGAGATGAGCAACACCATTTAAATGTATTTTCATGTAGCAGAAATCCCACAATGATGCTTATTACAAAAAAATTCTTTAAGAATTTTAAAAAACATACTCATTGATTGGGATGTAATGAATATTATAAAACTATGTGTAACAAGATACTATTCTTCAGTGTTACTCAGTTTCTCCCTACACTTAAAAAGCAGCAACTCCGGTCTGCTGTTCTTTGCTGTTTCTGTTAGTCATTTCCCCTGACAGCCCATCTATTCTATTTCTAGTGGTCCTGCCTTCTGTTCTTTTTTTCTTGCCTCTTCTCTTTTTTAAATTCTGGAGATCCAGATAACTGAGTTTTTTGAAGTGTTTTGAAAATAAGAGTAAACAGTTTCTAAATCAAACAGTGGAAAAATCATTTATGGGCTAAGGCAGAATCACATAATCTTGATGATTACTATTTTTTATTTATGAGAGTCATTCAGGCTAATGTGATCAGATAACCTCCAGAATAGAGAGATTTTACTGTATTTTGAAAGTACAGCTAATTTTATTTATCTTTAAGTAATTTAGACATCAAATTATCGTGCTTTTGAATTTTACATTAGTTACCAAACTATAAGCACAGAATACTTTTGTCCTGGTAAGACAGATACATTTATTCCATGTTTTCAGACAGAGAAATAATGATTCAAAGGATTGATTGATTTGCCCAAAGCAGGCAAAATAAGAGTTACAGCCACAGCGTAGACATTCAAACTTGTCTGTGTAACAGAAACTGAAACTGGGCTCTTAATTCAGATGAATAATGATAGAAGCTCTAAGCAGTGTAGTCTATACCTTAGCATTTTTAAAAAAATTGTCCATTTTCAATAGCTCCAAAATGTAAATACTGTCCTGGGTACAAATAACACAAATGGTATCACCCTTGTCTTTAAGAAGCTAAATGTTTTTTTGCTTACTAACTTTAAACTGCTACCTGATAGTAAGATTCACCTGTCTATGCTGCTATGGTTACAGGTGATGTTATCACTAATTAAAGCTGAAAAGAAATGCCCCTGTGTGCTTCCTGAATAATTACAGTGCTAGGACACCACATTATAGGCAGACTCTATTGCAGCAAGTATTAATTACTTGGAATTGTATTGGGCACCATTTGACCCCAAGTGTAAGGGAGCAGCTGAGCTACTGGCCCCGGAGTTCTCCACCCCACCATGACCCCACAATGACCCCACCATGATCATTCAGTTTATTCTGGACCATTCCACTTCCGGCATTACCATCCTGTTCCCAATCAACACCACATGTTTCTCTGAGCAGATTATCATGATCTCTATTCTCTTGGTCTGTCTTTTGCAAGCAGTGTATGAAAATTGGGCTTTTTTCCCTTTGTTTTTACTATTCTGTCTCAACACGGACTTTAAAATAAGTGAAATGAATGAACAAGTAGATAATTGTACAAGCAATATCTCTGCAGAATCCAGACTTTGCATTTTCAGAACACATCTCTGTGCTCATATCTTTGTCCTTAGGCTCTTCTGATAACCAAGAGGATGCTAGCATGGAAAGTGAAAGCAAATCATCCTGTCTGTCTCAGAACACTGTATGTTTTAAGAACATAGGTATTGATTATTTGACCATGGTCATTATGCCAAGGTTTGCTTCTATAAACAAACAAAAGATAAGTTAGCTGGCTTAAATCCTGACTTTAATTCATATTCCCTCTGACTATTGTAACCAGAAAAGCTAAATATATTCAGGAAGCATAAGACCTTGAGTAGTTACTAGTGAGTTCACCTTGGAAGAGAAATTCCCTTTTGCCTCTCACCCAACTAAGGCACTTGTAAAAATGTTTGCAATAAAGGGTCATTATTTCAATGATCCCAACTTAATCTTCATGTCCCAGATTAAATATTACATTCAGGACACCCTTCTTTGACACTTATGGATTAGTTTGTCCCCACATTGTAAATATTTACAGAATCACATCATTCTTCTTTAATGCATTTAGTTTAATAATCAATTTGTGTTATTTTCTTAATCCATAGATATATTCCTTGCACCTTCACAATGTCTTGTTCACAGTAGTTGCTCAGTTAATATTGTTGATGTGACTATGATCGAATGAAGGAAGGGATATACCATCTAACAAACCTGTGCTACTTCTGCCATTGTTGGATGATTTTCTTTTCTTCTCTTGCTCTAGTTGTTATATATCACATCTTGCTCTTTCCTTAGAAAGGAATGGTAACCTGTAGCCAGCAATTCCCACATCAGACTTTTTCATACAGCCATTGATCATAGATATGTATTCTGAGGTTTTATGAAGTCTTATGTCCTAGTGATTTTCTCTAAAGGAGATCCAGGTCATGGGTGTCAAACTCGAAAATGAAGAGGGATAATGAATAAAGTAATCTACATCTTCTGTTCATTAACTTAAGACTGCTACTAAACCCTGGTATATCTGAGTTATTCTTGAGTGCTTGAGCTTGTTGTTTTAGCTCATTTCTTCTCTTAAGTCTCTTCTCCACAAATCATGAATGTAGTCTGAATCAAACAAAGGGTACCCTGCATGAATGTAGCTCTTACCTTTGTTCATTTGTCCACTCAGTAAATATTTTTAAAAGTATAGAATATGCTTGGACCTGTACTAGGCACTAGAGACTAAGCAGTGGTCTCAGGATTCTGTCTTTGAGTTCCAGTCAGGAACTGGGAGAAGGAGGTGGTTATGGAAATATTTCTAGGTGTAAGAGTTGTCTAGATGCATGATTTGTCTTCTGTCATAATCAACTGTAGGACTTGTTGAAGCACAGATTGCGGGATCCCCCCATACCAAGTTTCTGATTGTCTGGAATAGAGATTCTCCATTTTAAGTTCCAACATGATGCTGATTCTGCCAGTCTGAGAACCACAGTTTTGGGGACTGACCTTGTTGAAATGTAATATTAATAGTGTTGTTAACATACTTGTTGTTAGGCTTAATAGACATTTGTAGAATAGATTAATGAATTGATGAATTGATAGCCAGCCAGTGCTTATCAAGCACTACATCACTAGCATAAAACCCCAGTAAAAGGCACCCACAGAGATGGATTTTAAAGATTTTTAATGCAAAGCTAGGAAAGTTGTTGCCCCTTACCTGCCTATGGTCCTTTACATGACTCATCACTAACAAAAATGGTATGGCTGATATTAAGCTGGCCTCCCAGTTTATGCCTTGCTCTCTCTGTAGTTGCAATGGACATTGCTTCCTCTGGAGTGGTAATTCAGGCTGATTCATTTCTCAAGTCACTGAAAGAAAGGTCAACATGGCTCTTGTTCACAGCTGAAGGCACCTCAGGAGTTACTGATCAGGAGTTGTACATTGGAGAGATTAGCCAGCTTCAGTTGTGTTTTTCTGGGCTTCCTTGCCAAGTATCCAGTAGGTCAGTTGAATTAAAGGTTAAAAACTCATGTTGACATATGTCCTTGTATTAACATATAGTCAGAGACTTAAGCAATTGCACTAATCCAATAAAAATTGCATAGTTGTATAAACTGATTCTTTGCCTTCATGTGGAGGTGGGTGTTAAGTCCCAAGTCTATCACCTATGAGTTACAGGATCACCAACAGTAATTCTCAATTGCTTCACCTATAAAATAGGCCTAGTAGTAATAATTAACTTAGAGAGTTATTGCACATAATGTGTATAATGAAGTTAGCACAACGACCCCTCACTAACATTCATAACATTGTTATTCATTAGCTTCTCAAACTTTCTTCATATTTATTAAAGTTTCCACATGTTATCCTATAACTTGAATGTGGCATGTATCATTCAATAACCTTTAGACTGGGTCTAAGAAAAAAATGTCACTGCTTGAATTTTCAATTAGGAGCCAGAGAACAGAGTGAAAAACGTGCAGATAACTTCCCTTTTTACCACTGGTGTAAAGATTTCCACACTAACCCAGGGTTCATTCTCTGTTAAAGATCCTAAGAAGAGAACTATAGGAGATAATATATGAAATAGCAAAGGATACAGTGCTTTCAATTCTTCTGCCTCATTTCCCAAGCTTTTCTGGTGGTATTCCTTAGGATATAAACACCTGAATGAGGAATATTTTCTATCAGCTTGGGGATCAAACACCCAGGGTTTTTTCAGTCCTGGCATTGCCACTACAATCTGTAATCTTACAAAAGTTATCTAATCTTTCTATGCCTTTGTTTAATTATTCTTAAAGGAATAATATTACTAATAATTTTGTGAAGATTAAATCAGTCAGTGCATTTTCCAGTACCTGAAAAATACTAAATGCTATAGCTATGTAACAGTTTTATGAACTCTCAGCATTTATCCTATTGTGTGATCCTTGTTCTAACATTCCTGGATTTGTTGAAGGATTCCATGCCTTTCAGGACTGAAAAGGTTTTAGTAATATCCCCTTTCAACCTCCTTTTTAATATAGGAACTATAATCCTTTTAGAGCACCCACATTTCCTTTATCCCTTTGAAAGTTAGGGTTGCCTGGCAATTTATCCTAAAGCTGCTTCTTCAGTCTTTCTGGTCACATTAAATAAGACCTTTCTAAGGTAGGCCTTTCATCTATCCTGACAAATGCAGGACTTTGCCATAATAGGCACTTGATAAATATTTTGTTGAATAGATGAATGAATAAATGCAGCCAAGACATTCAAAAGTAATCGTGGCATTAAGCTAAAAATAAGGCAGCTTTGTTCTCTGGTAGACACGAAATGAGACTAAATTACCACATCTCTTTCAAAGAATTGTTCAAAATCAGTCACTCATAAGGAATTGTACAAAAATCTATTAATCATAATGCTATTATAAAAACAAAAGGGTGGGGAAGGGGACTGTCTCCGCTGCATTCTGTGTCTTTCTGTTCTTATTTTGGCCAAAAATTCACATAATCTAGAACCAAGATCAAAGGGAAAATACCTTGGATCTTATATCCAGGTGCCTTTGTTGACTGAAAATTGGCAGAAAACCAACTAGTTTTGAATGTATAGAAAGTTAGTGAGCTTTTAAAAAGGTAAATTAGGTTCTTTTATTCCCTGTTTAAAACTATCCAGTGGCATTCTATGACACTTAAAGCCTAGATGCCTCATCATGGCCCAAGGCCCAAAGTAATCGGGTCCTGCCTACCTTTTTGTTCAATTTCATCTCACCCACCACCTGCCACTCTAACCCTTGATACAGAGAAACACAAACTTGTTCTGCAAAAAGTCACATAGTAAATGTGTTAGACTCTGGGGGCCATTCTGTCTCTGTGACAACCAATCAAATGTACCATGGCTGTCTGAAAGCAGCCACAGAAAATATATAAAATTAAATATATTTGAAAATATATAAATGATGGTGTCTCAGTAAAATTCTTTTTATTTACATTTTAAAAGGACGGTTTTTTAGGAAAAATACAAAGAGAGGCACTTGCATAGTTGCCTCCAATAAAATTTTATTACAAATTGTCATTTACAAAACAGGCGGCCATTTACTTATAAACAGGCACTTAGAGCTGACCCGTGGGCCCTATTTGCCAACCCCTTTCTTCAGTAAGTCTTTTTCCTTCACTCATCTTGTTTTAATTGTTGTCACGTATTTTCACAATTTTGTTTCTTCTCTGGTTCAGCTATTGTAATACAAACTTCATGAGGTCAGGACAATTGTGTCATTGACTGCAGTGTCTCCAGAATCTAGGACATTTCCTAGCACACAGTGTGTGTTCTGAGAGTATTTGTAGCCTGAATAACCTGCCGCCTCTTGCCATGGCTGTCACTCATGGCACCTGCTTTCTTTCCATGATCATAACTCCCAGCCTTGTTTTGCTTCCTGTTCTTTGCACCTGCATGTGCCTTTACCCGCTTATCTTTTCATGTTTGCCTCATCCTTTCATGTAGGTCTCAGATCTTTGGAGTAGTCTTTCCTGATTATGCTAAGCAAAATTACCGAAAAGCCTCAGCCAGTTCATCTTATTTTGTCATGCTTATTAAGAGTTGGAAATATATTTTTTTTACTTGAATTTGTACATTCTCCCCCACGAATACAGAACTTCATTGATCTTGAAACCTAGATGAGTGTGTGACATAAATGGGCTTTCAGTTTCTAAGACAATGTTTTTGAAACTTTTTCTTGTCTGTATGTAAGTCCGGAGTCAGTAGGTCTGGGGTGGAACCTTGACATTTACTTGTCTGATAAGCTCTCAGGCAAGGTATGGATGCTGCTGAACTATGGACCAGGGAGTTTGACCAGGGAGAGTCTAGTGAATATTTTTGACTGTTAGGCAGTTTGCTCACTTCTAGGTAGGAAATGCTCTGCAGCCTGAGGATCCTTCAAAATCCATCTGAGATGTTGCAGGCCTGAGACAAAGATCAATCCCATCCATAGAAGCCTTGTCCAGTGCAAAAAGATAAGGCAGATTTTTCTGAGCCACTTAAGTAGTGTTGGCCTCAGGCATCAGGACTCCAGTGAATGGGAATTGGCATTTCCATATTCAGTTCACCTTGAAATGCTGAGTCACCCTTGGAGAACCAAAATATATGTCTTCATTCCTTCTTCAGTTATGTCTCCAATTCTTTCAACAACTTTACTGCGTACATTAGGGGAGTTACCTACCCTACACCTAAAATTTGGAGCCCTGAGACATCTGATGTTTCTTCAGATACCTCAGCCTTACTGCTACTGTCATGTGGTGCTGGCTTGACCTAAATGGAGCCTCCCATTTCAAACCTGAAACAGAATATATTCAATGGGACTCATAATATGATAGAAGATTAAGAACTGTTGCTCAGGTGTCTGATTACTGCTTAAGTTCTCTGTGCCTGGAACCCAAAAGTTCCCTTTTTAATATCTCATTTCTTCCTTTTATCAATGCATAGTAATGGTACCTGATTTATAGCAACATTGTAATAATGAAGGAAGGTAATTTTTGTAAAGAACTTGACAACTGCATGACATGTGCATATTAATAATAAAAGTTATTCTGTTCCATCATAATAGTTATTGATATAGGGGTTAACTCACATTCTAGAATTGCAGTGACTTTGAACACAATATTTAGCACAATTATTTTAACATCATAGTGGACATTGAATGCTTATTCGACATCACACATGTTTAGTGCTGCTCTGTTTCGTTTAATCCCAAGCATAAATCGATAAACTAGATACCTGGTTCAATCTGATGGATTTTAAAGATGGGGAAACTGAGGCTTAGGTTGATTAAAAGCCACTTGACAATTAGGGTTGGAGTAAATATTTGAACCCAAGTCTGACTGATCTTTATCTATGCTATCTCACCTTACTAGTTTGTGATGCATGTAAGTATAGATTAGGTGTCTTGGCTCCAGAATAAGAGCTCTTTCCATCTTAACAACCACTTGAGCGAAGCAGATATTCAGTTTCCTTTCTCTGTAAACTTGAAGAAGTGTCACTTTTATCTCTCATGTGGGCTAAACTCTAATTGATCTTGGTTGGGTCACAAATCTGCTCTTGAATCAATCACATGTGACCAGGGACTAGGTCTAAGTCAGGCCTTCACAAATAATATGAACTGTGCAGAGGGGGAGGAGTAACTTCCCCAAGGAATATCAGGGTGAAATATTCAGTGACAAAGTAATGGATGCTGGGCAGGCAAAAACATCAGGTGCTTATACTTCCTCATTTTGCAGATGGATAATCTTATAGCTGGCAAGACTGATCCTTATTCCATTTTTATCAGTTCCTTCCCTCTGGCTCCCAGTGTTCTATTATTGCATCTGTTCCTCCTTCCTTAGAGGAAAAGAATTGACAAATTTATTCACACTAAGGTGTGAGTCATTCAATCACCAAGAATCCTTGCAAGCATTCTAGTTTCTGTAATAAGCATTCATTTATTTAACTAGTATCTCCTATGTGACAGACCTGTACTAGGTAAGCATTGAGATGTAGAGGTGAACTAAGAAGCCATATCTTACATAGATTTGAAGATGTATAAATATTATAATGGAAAATGATAAACTGTATTTTCATTTTTAGATGCTAAGGTCATCAGGCAAAGGACATTTAAAAATTTGAGAGTTGTTAAAAATTGCTTGAAATTTCTTCCCATCCCTCAAGCCCTAGAGCTCTGATTCAGTAGATCTAGGGAAAGATTCAAGAATCTGAATTTTTTGTAAATCACCCTCAGGTGATTTTGATGAAGATGGTTCAGGGACCTAACTTTGAGACCCATCAGCTCAACTCAAAGTAATCACTCTCTAATGACTACATTTCTAGAATGCAAAAATGCTCCATCTTTCCAGAAAATGAGAAAACTGAGCAAGGATGTCTTTTCCCTTCCAAACTACATAAGAAGCTTGAGTTTGTGTTTGTTTTTTTGTTTTGGTTTGGTTTTTGTAAAGCACCCACTTCTACCCCCTGCATGTTGGTGTATGCCAGGTGGATCTTGCCAGTGTTCTGCCCATGGTGCCAAACTATTCCCACCAATGGCCACTTCCTGTGAACACCTGGACATCTGGATGAAGGTCTTTTCATCTTTTTTTTTTTTAATATCTATGTTTTAATGGAAGACTGGAGAGAGAGTGAATGTCAGAATGGGAATTTGTAGGCATATATCTTAGCTTCCTTTGTCTCCATTGAGTGAGATGAATCATATTCTACACTGAATCTCAGCTTCCCAATGTGTACAGTTCCAGGGAATGGTTCACTTTTATTCACTTTGCTCCGTACCCTGTGTCATATCCCAATTGTATATTAATGTTTCTTGTGATCACTTCCCATACAAATGAATAGCACTCTCAGAATTTTCTTGTGAAGCCCAAGTGAGAAACCCCCATATGTCTATTTGTCAAGTCATGCCTTGTTTACATTGTTCTTAGAAATATTTAGATTATATTATCAAGGGAGACATTCCAGTGAAGTATCTGAAAAACTCAATCCAGGTATTAAGTTAGAATGGATTCATCAAAATCTGACACACTGACTAGTACATATACCCTCAGCTATTAGGTAGGAGATGGAGACATTATTACTATTCTTATTTTTACCATTAAATTTGGAAAAAAGCATATAGTCTAAATCATGTTAAAGAGTTATTCTAAAGAAGGATGTGGAAAAGGAACAGACTGATATTAAAGTGTTATTGTACTAAAATAGTCATAGAAAGTGCAAAGAATGTGTTTATTATGCAGAATGCATCCGAGCATGATTAGATGTTTGGCAGAATAGAAACTAGGAAAGAGTGGAAAAAGCCAAGCAAAAATCAGCCAGACTCAAAGATTTACTCAAAAAGTGAATGGTTAGAAAACTGCTTCTTTGGGATTTGAATTTGGATGAATGACTGGCATCTCCCTTCTTCATATACTCACAAATGGTAACAAATCATTCTGATGAGAATTGCAAAATTTGTCTATTTATGGCAATCTGATGCTTATGGAAATCATCCCATTTTGTGTTCTATTGATTACCCCCCCCCAACTCATGGGTTCTTAAGAGAACCCAGGAATAAATAGTAGAATCAGTGCTTTGTTCCCTGAAGAGAAAAAGAAAAAAAAAATCTTGTTGCAGGAACACATAAAGAAGAAGACAAAATCAGTATTCAAAGAAGGCAAGAGGATAAATTATATAGATATGATGGGTAGAGGAAGCACTAAGAGAACACTTCCAAGCAAGGCATACAGAATTCTGTGTTCTGTCCTAGCAATAACAACAAGAGAGAGAGATCAGTTTAACAATTTGTTTTTTGTTCTACAATTCAGACTTCCCTTGGGTTGTAGAGGGAAAACACATTGTTGAAGGGCTCCTAAAACAATTTTGCTGTGTTTTTTTTCCCTGAGAATTTTGGGTAAATTTAACACAGTTCTTCTGAAAGTAGTCATTAGATATTTTCAGAAGTCACATTATTAAATCACTTCTATGTGTAATGGTAACAAAACCAACTATTTTAGTTAGGATTATTAGTTTGAAAGCAACCAAAAATGATTGGGTCCATCTAACAACTGAGCCAAAGTACATTACTGGAAGTGTTGCTAGAAACTTGAAGATTTAAGAGAAGAACTAAACATTCACATAGAAAAAGTTCACCAGAAGTCACAAGAGCTCTAGAGAGCCTATGAAAAACAAATTGATAAATTCTCCTGCCACCACATCTGGGATGAACCAGTTCCAACTCTTTTTGCTGCTGCCATGTCACTCCATTAAAGATCCATCATACTGCAAAAGAGAGAGTAATTTTCTAGCTTGGACTGTAGGCCCAACTCTTGGCAAGGGGAGAATAGTGCACCTGGAGTGGTCATTCCACTAACATGATACATGATACATATGAGGGAGAAAACATTTTCCCTAAAGGAAGTTAGGTTCTAGAACAAGAAGGGGAACTATAGAATCTGAGGTCCAAGCTAGGGATGTTGAGAAATGATTAATGAGATAACAGGGTTATACAAAGTCATGAGACCTAGACCTTTCTTTTCGTTGTCTCCTTGTCTTGCTATTTTGGTGCCTGTCCAAAGCACTTTATACATAGCCATAATAACTATCATATGAACATTAAAAAATTTGGAAGAGTATCACTTTTGGAGGACATTCCTCTCTCACCACTAGTTGACTTCTGCTCTCAGGCCCTGAAATTCAACTGTTTTTTCATCTTTCCCTTCAAGTTCAACACAGAAGTAGCCTTGGCAATCTGTTCTACCTCTACTGTTCTACTGCCACATTCTGTGTCTTAATAATTCAAATTTGAGGGAAAAATTTTATCTAAGTTGACATATATGACCAACTGATCTGTACTAGGGATTTGACATGCTAGTCTCTGTATTAGGTATTTTATATTTACATTAACTTCTGTGCTGGTAAATCCTAGAGTATAAAACAGAAAATAACAATGGTAAAACAACAACTCTTAAGAGCCCAGTGGGATGTATTCGAAGGCCTTTGAAAACAACCACTTTCTCAAATGCATCTCTTTGAATAATATTTTCTCCCACAAAAGCGGTAAAGCATATCTGAGAAACTATAAATAACCCCTTCGCCAGTCTTTAATGATTCTGTAAATATGAAACTGAAGTCATTTACAAAGCCATTGGAATAAATACTGGCTGGAGCACTCAGTGAAACAATTTCAACAAATCACTTTTTCTTATTTTTCTAATCTAGAGTGTAGAGATCTGACTCACTGCTGAATATAACATTTGTCTCTTTGAGGTCTTTTTTATATGTAATTCCCAGATAAGAACTCCTGATTTTGGAAGGCTCTTCATATTCACCCCTAGTGGTGGAAGAGGGTGGTAGGTATTGAATGGGATTCTGAGGTTTGACTTCCCACAATTACTAAGTCTTGTTTCATTCCCGGTGAAAGGGTGTGATGGTAATATTCCCATGTGGACCACTCATTGTAAACACTAAGTAAAAAGTTTGGAGTACTTCATGTATGTTCAATACACATTAATTACTACTTTTAAAAAAAATCTAAAATAATTACATTAGGAAAGCAATTTCTTTTACAAAGATGAGTAAAAAACAGCAAAACAGCTTAAAGTATGTATGCTGGGTTTTCAATGAGGTTCATTCACCAGCTAGATGACTCATTCTCCACACAATTCATATTTTTATCATAGCAAAATTTAAAATTTCCTTATAGGATCAACCTTCAGGGTCACTTACAAAAAACTGAAAGATTAAAGCCATATGGGCCCAGGATTTAATGCAGATTTGACAAATAATTGAGGTCTAAATTCATAAAATTACAGAAGGAATGTCCCTGAAATATCATCTGACTTGGTGAAGATAAAAACATATTAAAGTCTGTAACAATGTTATTCAAAATATAATTGAGCTGCAAGATACTGTGCATGAAATTATAAAATCCTCTGAGTGACTTGGTATAACTTCAGGGTTAATACAAGTCCAATTAGCTAGTTCAGAAGCAATCATCCCATAATGATAATGTACAGTTTCCCAGGCAACACATTGGAGTTGCTTAAATGGAAGCAAAGTATAAAGAATAAATAAAAGTCCCATTATTTTCTGTCCTCATCAGAATTTCATGGGAAACACAGTCATGGTCTGGTCTGTATCACTACTAATAAATCAACATCATTGTAAAAGCATTAACTAGGGACAATTACTTGGTGACAAGAATTTGCCACTAATTTTCATGGAAAATATTCTCCCAAGTTCATAATGAAATGTTATAAATGCTAGCTCAAACATAGAGCCAGTCTTTATACAGAAATCACATCAGTAGAAATGTGGTACAATTTATGAATGACGTTAGGGGAGATATGTGACTCCAATTAAATAGGAAACGAAAAGATGTCAAATAAATATTCGTCTCAAGGATTCCTCTCAACTCAAGTGGCCCAGGAGATTTAGCTAGAAGGAAATTTACTAGTAAGCACTTTACTTCTTTGGCAAAACCACAAAGGGCCATCTTTCTAACAGTGGATCTTTGCTTGATCTAGTGCTTTTCACACTGCTTTGATTTTCACTGATTAGGACAATGATACACAGATACCTCCACTCCTATACCCAGATGTCATAAAAACAAACACACCCATGTTATTCTTTCAACCCTTGCAGTTACCCATGTTCCATGCAGCCAGTCTTTATTTACAATACAAATACTACTGAGAGGAAATAACACATTCATAGTATTGGCTTGTGTAAATTAATTCCCATTCATATGTGGGAATATGTGTGTGTGTGTGTGTGTGTGTAGAAAGGATAGAGGAACTACAATGAAGCAAGGAAAAACTTGGAGTTGATGTATTAGCTTAATACTCAAAGAAAAATGCTTTACTTGGATGTCAAACTTTAAAATTGGGATAGAGAATATGATACTTCTTTGTTCTCACCTTACTTTGAGTGGAACATCTCACTTTGGGCCTGGCACACACTCCATCCAGTAGCATGCAGACCGTATGTTTACCTATCTTGATTTACTCTCTTGCACTCCTGCCATTCATCATTGGAGGATCATCCCCTGGTGAGCACTGGTCTGAGGTTGATGAGCAGAACTGAACTCAACCCATAGCCTTGAGTGAATCAAGCCAAAGCAACCAACAGCACAATGCAGAATCATTCCAGTTGACCTTCAGACTCCTGAATAAGAATAGTTTTAATCACAAGCCATTGAGATGTGGATGATTTTTTTTTAATGCAGTATATATGAACACTAACTTAGAGATTAATGATAACTAATAACAGTTGAGCCCTCACCCTGGGCCAGTCACTGAACTAAGGATTTATAATTCATGATTTGTCTAAATTTTCAAAATAATCTGGAGGTAGGGGGTAGGACTTAATCTTCTATTTAAAAAAGTTAAGTGATGAAAATAGAGCTTCCATATGACCCAGCTATCCCATTCCTAGTTATCTACACAATGGCACAAAAGAACACTGATTCAAAAAGACTGCACCCCCATGTTTATTGCTACTTTATTTACAGTAGGAAAGCCATGGAATCATCCTAAATGCCCCAAAGTAGATGACTAGTTTAAAAAGATGTGATACATATACACAATGGAATATTACTCGGCAATCAAAAAGGACAAACTCATGCCTTTTGCAGCAACATGGATGGAGCTGGAAAAGATCATGCTTAGTGAGAGAAGCCAGCAAGAAAAAGAAAAATACCAGATGGTTTCACTTGTAGCAGAAGCATAAAGGACCTTGGAGGGAATAATAATGAACAACTATATAACAGAGACATTTTACAGAGGTGGAGTGGGGAATGGGATAAAAAATGATGCGGCAGGGTGGGGAGTGCACTGGACTATGGTGATGGCACATGGGTGATTTGGTGATGGGAAGCCCATGGGGATTGCAACTGAGATGGAAAAGGCACAAAATGATGTAAAAATAAACTACTATATTAAAAAAAAATTTTAGAAGTTAAGTAATTGGCCTAAGACATAATTAGCAAGTGAAAGTTAGGGATTCAAATCTAAGGCAATCTGATTCTAATAATCTGGTAAATTTTCCACTATGCCATGACTTCCCTAGGGGTGCAATGATGTTGGTATTAAAGGTGTTAAAGAGAATACCTCATTCTTATCCTTGTTTTTAACTCACTTGCCTTTCTTTAATAGCTATTTATTGTGTACTTTCTACATATTAAACATTGAGTCTGGCATATAAGTAAGCAGTCAATTTTTGAGTGTAAGGTAGCTATTATTGTTAGTTTTAGCATTTAACTATGTGAAAAAATTTTCTGAATATTGGGATACAGTCCCAGTGTTGCCACATCTTCCAATAAGCTAGAAATTTGAATTTTTTTAAAGCAAAGTCACTTCTTCTTAAAATACTCACAGCTAAATCAAATTATTAAAAACATTGTGCATAACACCAAACAAAACATACTGTTAGGCCAGTTCTGAGTACTAAATTCTGCCCTCCTTGCATGTATCAAGTTTGTAAACTCTGTTCTAAATTAAGTACCCCTTTTGCTGGATGGTCTTATAGGAAATCCACAAAAGAACCATCAGAAAGCAATTATTATGTGATCACTGAATGCTGCAGATACAATAAGCCAGATTTGCCGTCCAACACTCAAGAAGAAAAGGACAGCTCCATACAGCTGCTTTGGATTTGAAAAGAAAGTTGAATTATTAGGTCATAGAGAGAATTGAATCTGTTCAGACATTTCAATGGGTCTGTTTTCCAAATTGATTTGTCACTCTTTTGATAAGATCTCAGAAACTGATTGCAGAGCTACTTGGAACTCAGGGTTCATGCAGCCCTCATCAAAAGAAAAGACACTGCCTTGGTTGTATGGACAGACAATATTAATCCTTTTACCTATCAGAAATTTTCAATGACAGAACAAAGAAAGTTTTAAGAACCAAAACAAAAAGTAGTCAGTATGGTACCTATCAGGTGTGTATTCTGCATATGACTCCCCTGAATGATGCTCCACATATGGGCCAGGAAACACCTGTATCTCTCTTGGTAAGCCTTGTTCCATGTTCATTGTTAACAGATCATATTATTCAATGATGAAAAGGAATATGCATCTTATCCACTCTGAACACAGGCTGTAGAGTCTGGCATTTTTGTTAAGACTCTTAACTTACTTCATAACTAGCTGTATACTCAGATAAATTATTTAATATACAAAAGTCTTTGTGTTCTCAAAAGTAAAAGATTTGATGGTCAGACACAGCTCAACCGTGCATTTAAGGACACACCACCCACACATTGTAAGGACACACCACCCACACATTGTATGTTGTGAAACTCAGATCAAGAGGTGTTCCAGTCCTTTCTCTGTTCTCTCTTTTTGCCTTCAGCTTTTCCACCTCTGGGTTAGTTCATTCTTTTTTATTTTACATTTATACTTTTTACATCTTTCTTCATTTTGTACATTTTTTTCATCTCATTTGTAATCCCAGTGGACTTCCACCATCACTTCACCCATGTGCCATCACCATATCCTGTATGCTCTTCCCACCCATTTTGAGATCTTTTCCCCTTTTCTCCCCCATAGAATCTCTGGTTTATAGTTGCTAGTTGATTTTCATTTTTACTTTATTACAATTACATTTTTCCCTCCTGATCCCTACACTCCTGCTATGAGTACAACCATCTAGTATCTTCTTTTTTTGTCTGGCTTATTTAATACTTCATCAAAGTACTGTGATAATATCTGTTTCATCTTCCTTCCAGAATGTAAAATAGTAGAGTATACAGAGTGGTCTGCAATAATTCCCAGCCCTGATTAATGGCTGAGTTTCCACTCGTGTCTTCAACTGCTTCCTCAACATTTCACCCTAGATATCCAATAGGAACCTCAAATTTAACACAGCCAAAATGGATCTCTTATTTCCTCCATAACCCCAGACCTTTTCCTTCTTCATTCTTTTCTATCTGGGGAAATTGTATCACTCTATCCAGAATCCAAGTGAGTATGCCTGATCACTCGCCTCTCTCATACCCAAATAGCAAGTCTTACTGATTCTATCTCCTAAATTTATTATGTGTCCCACATTCTTGCATTATCACCAATGCTCTCACTCTAGTTCAAGTCACTATCACCTCTTGCCTAGTCTCCTAGAATCCCAACTAATATACTACTGAATTCATAGTTGGTCTAAATCAGGATGTTTTTGACAACAGTGGAGCTGATCTCCAGCATCACTACTGTTTTTCCCTTGGACAACTTTAAGATCTTACTCGACCAAGGAGAAAAATCAAAGCACTGGTCATGGGTTTCCTAGTGGAAGGTGAAGTCTAGGAATTGTTGAAAATTAGGAATCTGGTTATCATATTACAGAAACTTGTGGTGACAGCATCTGTCTGGCTCACATGTAATCTATCAAATTTAGTCATTGTTTTTTCTAGGATTATTTTCCCACCCCCATACTAGTAGGAGAGACCAGGCCTTTAAGCTCACTGAAAGTTTACAGGAACCCAGTGAATTTATTAGACTCTTGGGAGTTTCAATCAATCACTGCTCAAAAACCCCCAGAAAATAGGCTTCAGTCAAGCATGGGTTTCTACCACTCAAAAGAAACAGGAGCTTCTAGGCTACTGAGATATGAGACAAAAATCTAAGTGATGATTAAAGCTACCCATGATGAACAGTAATATTTGGTTGAAATATAAGAAATTACCACTTTGTAGGTAAAAATGGTTGATTTATAGCAGTTCATTGTTTACATAGGTTAGAAACTCAAATGCTTTGTAATCTTTGTACAAAATATTCAACATAATTTAAGGGATTTTTAACTGTTGGGAATAATTCTAATAGTTGATAATGCCTCATTCTTTATCCCACAATAATATGGTAATTCCATAGTATATTATCCTATTTTATTGATCATGAAACTGAGGGTGAGAGAATCTAAGTAACTGTGCTAGTACTAGAAATAACAACAGGTCTCTTAGATTCTGAATACAAACAGTTACTGCTTTATTGAGTGTCTGCTATATACTGAGCACTTAGAAACACTATTTCTACTTCTCACAGAAATGTGTGAAAGGGTAAAGGTCATTTCCATTTTAAAGAAAAACTCCAAAAGGTTAAGTGGCCTGAAACCAGGGAAAATGTGGCATGCCTGTTGATTTAAGCACATACTCATTTTCAATATGCCAGACTGGTTTTTCAATATGCCATATATGGAAGAAACTGATTTGGGAGAGAGGAAACCAATTAACTGGACTCAGCATAAAAAGAAACTTCCTTTCTTTGACTTCTGGAGGCCATATGATTTATATTATTGATACAAGAGTACAATGTCCATGTTACACAACTCAGATTTAGGAATGAAAACTAAGCCCCAATTTGTTCTGGGTAAACATACTACTACTATGTCCTGGTGATGTTCTTCTATGAACTTTCAGGCCCTTCACTCTTCCTTCCAAAACTTCCTACCTCCTCCTACCTCCCCTCTGGGAACCAGTGCCAGCAATGTGTGTGGAATGACTCACTGAAATATTGTAAAAATGAACAGATCTTTTTGAGGCTGTCAGCCAACACTGAGAAATTTGCTACAGACCATCAACCAAATGGAACTCGATTCATCTATATTAAGATGATGGGAATGAGTCAACTCTCAAGAGCCTCGAACCTTTCATTTCAATTAGTCCAAATAATGTAAAGCAAATGCCTTTAAATCACTAAAATTTAACAAGCTGCCCACATATTCCCATAAATACTCCACCTCTATCTCCCTCTTCCTTTTCTACAGACACACACACACACAAAAAAAAAAAAATTGCTAAAGTCCAAGGACAGCCTTTGACTAAAATAATTTTCTCCCTTCTATGGTGCCTGAAGTCTACAGTTGCCAGATTCTAATTCTGTCAGCCACAGTTTTTTCCATAAGGCAATCTTAGGTAAAGGACTCAGATTAAATCAGGGATCTCCCTAGAATAGAAAACGATGTTTTATGAAGTGATTCTTTACATGCTAATCACATGAAGCAAAGGTTTATTATCCATGATCTGAAGATCATGTGATATGTGCCCCTTTTTATTAATTATACTGTTAAATTTAAGACTGTGACTCAGAAATCAGACAGACCCAGATTCCAGATTTGTCTCTAGCACTTAAGAGTTGTGTGGACACAGACAATTTTCTTTGGAAAAAAAAAATCTCACCTCAATTCTCTCACATGTAAATGACTCTAATACATGGGGTTTCTGTAAAGAAAATGAAACAAAAAAACTTGCTAAGTCCTTAGAACAGTGTCTGGCATCTAATTGGGCTCAAATAATTTTAGATAGTATTATTTGTGTCGTAAGCAAGAGAAATCCAACTTAAGTTTAAGCAAGAAAAACAAAACAAAGTAATATAAGAGAAAATTATGGATTCAAATAACTAGGAAATTAGTAGGTTCAGACATGGCTAGGTACAGAAATTCAACTTACAGCATCAAGAATACATTAGTATTTTATTTTTTACTCTTGGAAAGAAAATCCTTTATGGTGTCACTGAAAGTCATAGGGCTGGCATTCACTGAGCTAAAATTCTTAGCTAACACCTCTCAACCAATTGTTACGATTCTTATTGACTAGGCTTATATTTTGATACATAGTGTAGAGGCAACTGATTGAAACAAACTGATTTAACATCATGGCCTGAGAATGGAGTAAAAATAAATCCCCAAAATAAAACTGAGGTATCTTTACCAGAAGAAGGCGGAATGAGGTCAGAAGGCAATGGTAGCAGGTGGTACCAGGTAAATCTCTGAGTTAAACCTGACTTTAGATATAAAATCCTGTCAGCCAAGCTTCCTGTGATTTCATCATGTGAGACTCAGAAAGCTTGGAAGATGACATGAAGAGTCTCTCTTATTTCTAAAAGTCATTGTGCTTCTGCATCCACTTTGAATACATTGGGTCAAATAAATCTTTTGACTACACTGGATTCAAGGTTGCTATAATATGACTAGCCACATACAAGGTGCTATATTTACTATTTCAATTAAAATCACTTCTAAATGAAAGGTCTGAAGAACACAGCTTTCTCTGGGGGAAAGAAAGGTTATTTGTAATCTGCATCTCTGTGTACATGCTTCATTTAATTCTCAGCCCTGAGAAGTGGTATCAAATCACCATTTCACAGATAAAGAAACTGACATTTGGGCAAATTTGGGTGAGTTACAAAAGCCAAGCAACCATGAACATGGCCTGGATGTGTTTCTAATCCATGTTGTTCAAATTTCAGTGTTTATTCTTTCCCGACAGTAATGGACCATCATTCTCATAGATAGCTGTGAATAATTCTGTCTCTTTTTGGTTACTTATTCCATATTTGAAATGCTTTGTGAAAGAGGTTGAATAAACCTGAATGAATCTGAACACCTCCCTACACAAGCGATCTTTTTGTACTATCACCAAGTACAGGTGAACAATGTCACAATAGCTGAGGCTTTGCCACTTCTACCATACAGCCACCCTCTACAATTTGGAATGTCTCATTTTCCACCTCAGTCAAGGATCAATGCTTTTAAAAGATGGGTGAGGAAATATCTTTCAGCCATTTTCAGTCTAGCAAGTGTGAGCAAGCAGGCATTCTCTATGTCAGAAAGAGCCTGTTAGCAATTTCTTGTGCTCTCATCATTGGAAATCCCAACTTGTAATGGCTAGTTGGATCTGGGCAGAGATTTTGCTGAATGGAAATAACGTCGTGATACTAGAATTATTTTGTAATTGTTGTTAAGGAGTTTTATAATTTAAAAGTATATCTACATACTTAATTTATAAGTATATTGATCATTTTATTTATGGGGCGCCTCTTAAATTTAACAAGTATGGAGTATTTGGGGGAAATTTTCTAAATAAGTACAATTTTCTGTTCAGAAATTGCTAGGTGATTATCTGTCAGCATTGATAGCTTCTCTGAGATAACAGCTTTCCTTGAAATGTGACTCAAATTACACTGTTACTGAAGAGGATTCCCATCATCTAATTCTTCTTTGACATCCTCAATTAAGATGTAGGGAGCTTTAAAGTTGGGTATCCTGATTGCAGAAGAAATAGAGAATATTCTAGGATCACCCATCCTGATAGCCTGAAAATATCCACCCTTCCTTTTACTTAAATCCTAGAGTGCCTTACAGAAAGGCCTCTGGGCATGGTACCACAGAGGCCCTAAACACTATCCTGACTACTTCTTATTCAATGCCTTCTCAGAGCAAGAATGGATTGGATCTTGGGAAGTATACACATGAAAATTAAAATCATGAAATAACTGTCCTCCCCAAAATCCTTCATGTGTCTCCTTCAAAACTTGTGTCTGATGGTATAAAAGACACACACACACATCCCAGATAGATAAATAGTCCATAAAATTAGAACTAAGAGAATAGAAAAAGATTATCAGCCATTGCTTTTCCTCTGAAGCCTGCAACTAACCTACAGACTAAGAATATATGCAATTTTAATTCTTTCTGCAATTCAGAATAACCCATGAACTGATTGTTTTTTTATTAATTTGGATTCTAGTACATGGCAATGTGTGCATGTGACAGTTGCTCAATAAATAATTGTTAAGTGAAGGAATAACATACAATTTGTAGTATCTTGACATTTGGCAGTTTACTTTGATACTAACGTTTAAGAAATATTTAAGATTTTCTTAGTCCCCTCAGAAGCAGTCTATGAAACAAAGACTAGAGTTAAATATGTTAAAGAGTGACTCCAGGAAGGACCAATAAAAAGAAAGGAAGAAAGCCAGTAGAGGCTGCTTTCAGATAGGTTATGTTTGTAACCTGTTGCCTGGTGACTCAAGGACATCAGGAAAGCGGTGTGGCATCAATTACGATGTATTCGTTCAACTACTCCCACACTTCACTGATTGAGACCTGTTTCTGCAGGATTTAGATTCCCAGCACTGCAGTCCTTTCTACCAGAGAGGCATGCTCCTGGGACCAGATAAAGACCTGGGAGAGTTGGCATTTCCAGAGATTGGATGCCACCTCAGGTAACAGAATAATGCAGGCGTGTATACCTGCAATGGATGCCTAGTAGACCTCCTCCAAAATGACCCCCAGGAGTCCTCCACTCCTGGTATTCATAATCCTGTGTAATCTTCTTCCTTTGAATGTGGACTGAACCTAACGACTCACTTCTAAAAACAGCATTCACCAAAATTGATAGGACGTCACTTCCAAAATTAGGTTACAAAGAGACTTTTCGGTCAGCCCTTGCTCTTTCCCTCATGCTCTTACCAACAGAAGGGCCCATGAGGCATGTGAGGGGCTCAGACCAACAGTCCACAGGGGACTAACCTGCCTACAAGTGTGTGAACAATTTTGAAAGTGGATCTACTACTGAGATGATTGCTGCTCATTCCATGACTTGATTGTAACGTGTGAGGGACCCTAAATCAGAGGCAACCAGCATGTTGTATGCAGATTCCTGCCCTTAAGAAACTGTAAGATAACAACCACTTACTGATTTAAGCCATAAGCTTAATATGTCATATATAATAATATATAATAATACAGCTGCACCATAAATCTTTCTAGCACTTTCTAATAACAAGTAAAAACTTCAACAGAGGCATTAAGTTGTTATTGCTACAAAGGAGAATTGTCTGTAGCATCCAAAAGATTTCAGAAGAAAAAAATTAAACAGGTCAATGGAATACCTGCCCTGAGTTTAAATATTTTTTATTGATTTAATTGGACCTAACTTACCATCTGCATAATGACTTGCTTATTGGACACAGTAACTGAAGTTATAATCCAAAGAAATGTAGTTGAACTAAAATGTGTTACAGCCAAATGAGAATCAATTAACTTTACACAATTGATTCCTGACTAATAATATTTATTGTTTGTCAAAGCTATTGTGTGAACCCTTGAGCACTGCTACTCTTGTTTTTGAAATTTAAAGCTAAGAAGACAGTCACTACAAGGTCAAGTTTGAAAATTGAGTCTATACAATGCTGAAATCCAGTCTGGGAAGTCATAAATTTGAAACCAGGGGGATTTTTTTCTTACCTTAGAACACAGCTGTCATGTCGAACTTGAGCATTTACTTCATCCTAAAGAGCAGAGCCATAAGTCAAGTTATCTTATAATGGGAGATACCAGTTTCATCTACTTCCCGGTCACCCTGTAAATGGAGGGATTTCCACCCTCGGGGGTATAAGGTTGACCAAACACATGCCACCTGGATGGTTCATTAGTCACCTCTACTCATAGTGGGGGGAACACCATCACCCCCAGGGTTATGTACTTGGGAACAGAGTGAATAATCTGGGACAGTGGGAGACTTTGAAGTATCTGGAGGGTGAGGACTGAGAGCCTGGCTCTTGTGAAAGGGTAACGTTGATTTGTTTAAGTAATTCATGAACTGACAGGAAACTGAAACCTATTTCAGGGAGATCCAAGGACTGAATTTGGTCTACTTAATAAAAAGGCCAGAGGACCTTTTCCACAAAGTGGGGAAAAGGACTTTCAGTTTTTGTTGTTAGAAACTCTCTTGTCCATGATTTTTTTTGAAAAATTATTTACTTATGCATACAAGAACTGGGGTACAGGCCAGAGGTACAGGGTGGTGAGAGCATTCACTAGAGACAGAGTGGGGAGCAGAACAGGCATATTGATGAAGAACACTGCTGAGGGGAGCAGGGGGCAAGACAGCAGAGGTCTGCTGGGCCATGTGGGTCACTTCCAGGGCCGTGGATTGAACTCATGCCATAGTGGCTGTGGATTGCTTCATAGTGCTGTGTTTTAACCCACTGTGCCACCAGGGAGGGCCCTTTTGTCCATGATTTTTACAATATGCCCAAAAGAACATAATATTACATGCCCATGGGTCATTACTCCACATGGAAACCAGAAATCTGTTGTATTTGACATGTTGGTGAGATAAATAGACTTCATCAGCTGCTAATTTAAGCAAGACAGCAAAATTCACATGTACTTAAAGATAAGCCACATACCTACAAAAGGATACATATGTTCCTTTTACAAATTTCCTGCTCAAATTCCTATTTGGCCCCAAAATATTGCCTGCTTGAAATTATTTATTTTATAAAATTTCAGAGTTATATGTTGGGTCCCAGCTGGGATGAGCCTCCCCAACCACCCCTGGAGCTTAAGCACAAGATCATAATAGAAGAAGACATCTTGCCACCTGTGTGAGTGGCTTAACTTTGGGCAACTGATTAATATCCACCCTGATCGCAGTAGCACATGTGAGGGAGATTTCCTCCTGCCCCCAGGCCAACATCCTGGGATTAAGGGTATAAAAGGGAGGCTGGAAAGGATAAGAGAGAGAGAGAACTTTTTGCTGCAACCATCTGCATGTGCTGACTCTTCAACCTCGAAGTCCCCCGCGCAGACTGGTATCCCTGCCGTGCGGGCGCAGCAGTTATAAAATCATCCTTCAAGTTCCCAGATGATATTGAAGATCTGGGTTTGATGATGTGTACTCACAATTCCTGCCTTAAAGGGAGTGATGGAGAAGGAGGCACTTTTCCCCACTTTGTGGAAAAGGTCCCCCAACTTAAATCCAGTGTACAATAAAAGGGATCTAAACAATTGAGGGAATATATTCTCTAACGTACTTTGGTAAAAATTAAAGCAGAGAAAGAAGATAAGGCTACTGAGGGCAGAGGTTACAGTTGTAAATATGGTGATCTGAGAACTCTGCTAAGAGAAAGATAGCATTTCAACAGGGACCTGAATTAAGAAACAAGGGTATTTCACTTACGGCAAGGACAAAAGCCCTGTGTAATCTGGTAGTCCAGGAAGAGCAGGAGTCAGTGCGACCAAGGGGAGTAGGCAAGGAAGCCTAACAGAGGAAGCCAGGGACTTAAGGCACAGGTAGACTGAGTTTACAGGCCAGGGTTAAGCCTTTGGCTCCCAGTCCTTTTGAGAAGGGAGAGTTAGGACAGAGTGAGGTGGCACTGATGTTTTTTTGGAGTTTGTGCAGAGGCCTTGGGCTCACTCTGGGAAAAGTTCACCAGAGCTCCGCTTTCAGCGGCATGTGGCCAGTTTCTCCTTGAGACAGAGACTCGGGTACATTTAAAGAGCAGGTTTATTAGCAAAGGGACAGGACAGGAAAGGATACTTGCATCGGCCCAAGTGGGCAGGAATAGCTGCCCCTTTGTGGGGGTAGCATTTGATTTTATCATCTTCTTTCCATAGGGAGGGGCTCCTCTTTGCTAGTAGTCAGTTGCTGATTTTGGTTATCTGTGTAGAATTTGAAAGGATGAGATACTACAGTGGGCTTTATTTCCATATCCTTATCTTTCACCTTTTTGGTCTGTGCTCCAGACACCACCCTCAGCAGTCTGCTATCTGCTTGAATCTTCCCTGTCATCCAAGCATTGGCACCTGAGGGTCTTGATTCTATGGCTGTGTCAAAGGCTATACTAATCCCTTCTACCCAACTCCCTGCATGAGTCAGTCTTGCAAAGCCTCCTTTCTTTCTGTTCTTTCCTCCACCGTGTGATTGAGGTATGCTATAAAGGATCACTCTGGTTACTGGGCTGGGATTAGTTAGGGAAATCCAGGAGAGGCTGGAGAACCAGATTGGGGGCTACTGCAGATTCTAAGAGAGTCTCATTTAGATCATGGTGAAACAGTAGAGCTAATGGGAGCTTACAAGATCCTGGGCATGTTTTGAAGGTGGAAGCACTAAGATATGCTGAGGTGAAAGGAGTAAAAGAAGAGCTGGTTGGCCCTCCCCGGTGGCGCAGCGGGTTAAAGCACAGCACTGAGAAGCTTAAGCCACTTCTGCATGAGTTCCATCCCCATCTACCACAGAGGTGACCACATGGCATGGCAGACCTCTCCTGACCCACCCGCTCAGCAGTGTACTTGGACAGTCTGCCTGTAATGCTCCCCACTCTGTCTCTGGTGGCTCCTCCCACCCTCTGCATCTCTGGCCTGTACCCCGGTTCTGTATGAATGAATAAATAAATCTTTAAAAAAAAAAAAAAAAAGAAGAGTTGGCAGTGACTCCAAAGTTTTTGACTGGAGCCACTAGAAACAGAGAACAAACTCTGTGAATGTGACAAGATGAACATTTACAAGAGGCCATAATGGAGAGTTAGAAATTGGTGAACATGTCAAATTTGAAATTATTTTTATTAGACAGCCAAGTGCAGGATTCCAGCAGACAGTTGATTGGGAGTCTGGGTTTCAGGGAAGAAGGTCAGGGGCCAGACAAGAGATTTCAATTTGAGGAGGAGGGCTGCGGCTTTCAGTGTTTCTGATGGAGATGAGAAGGAAGTAGCACTAACAGCTGCAACTGCAGTCTCTTCAGGCCCTCAGAGCCTGTGTTCACACCAAAATTTGTTCGTTCCCAAAACAGCGGTCTGAGAAAATGCCTATATGGGAAGTCTGCCTTTTGAGTGGTTCTCAGGCAAGATGGAAACAAATTAGCTGGCACCTATGCTAATTTTCTGTATCTGAGCTGCCAGAACCTTAGCCCCCCTTAACTTCAGGTTCACAGAGGGAAAAGACTCATTTATTTGGGGCTTGGAGACAAGAAGGAAGCCACCCAGCCCCACAAGCTCCCCTTCTCCCACCCCTGCTCACAGGACTTCTGTTTGCAGCACTAGGTATTTTTCCACTAGAGAAGTGCTCCTAGTGATTCAGTGATAAAAACTCCTCTCTCAAGATGACTCAGCTGTTCTGGTCTTCTGCCAAAGTCCTGCTCAAGAGGGATTTGAAGGAGGTTCCAGATAAAGAGGCTGGAACACCTGCAGCACTACTGTTCTCTGGTCAGGACGTCCACCCTGTACACTTCCTCACCCAGGCCTTCTGCGTGGCAATGGCTCTCGTCTCCAGATACACAAATTTCCATCTTAGAAAAAAAGAAGGCATGGAGAAGTTAGGCGATGCACACAGACAGATGAGTTTATTCCCCAACCCCTATGCTTTGCCCTTTGTGAGGATAATGCAATTCTTCCTAGCACCTGCACCTACCTCCAAACCCCTCAGGAGAACTCTATATCAGAAGTCTGCAGAGCCCTTTGCCTTCCTTGTTCCTCACACCCGGTTAGTAAATAAAAGAAGCTCATTACTAATAGTCCAGCTGCTATTTAGTGAGGAGCAAGTTCCAGAGAGAAAAAAGCAAAGCATACTTCTAGAAAAGTCAGCTTTACACATTTAAGTCTAATCCAGTGAGAGCCACAGACCTGCTTGTATTTTGAACCCAAAATACTGTTAGCCTGACTTGCTTCTTTTCATTAGAAGAAAAACGGGTGCATGACCTGAAAACTCCTTGTATTCAGCCTGGTGCACATCACACCATTTTATTTCAGCTCCCCAGTGTGTATAATCGTGGCTGGGAACAGATCCTCCAAGTGGGATCACCTGCCATTGGAAGCCACAGGGAACCACGTGGCCACGGCACTGTTTGGTCCCACCTTCCCTGTCATCCCCAGGGCCTTGAGCCACATCGTTCCCATTTCCAGAGTAAAAATGAGTTTTATCCCAAATGGGAATAATATTTCTATATTTATCAATCTGAGAGATTCAGACACATCTGCTCATGTTTATACCAATTCTGGTGCGGCTGTAAAATTGCATATGCTATTTTGATGAAACTTTATCTTAATTTCATTACCAGTCTGAGTAATCATGTGATAATTGCTTGATTTCCAAGTAACTAGGCAAAAACTATATTTAGGGTTTTTTTTCAAGTTTCTCTCTTTAGATTTATGAATCTAATAAAATATTCTACTATTTTATCTTCTAAATGGAAACTAAAGTAATATATTTCCAAGCTACTCATGTACCTATACTTCGAGGGGAAATGGTTGACTTTTTTTAGAAGAGGGGGGTTGCTGATGGTCTTGGTGATGGTTCAGTCCAGCCATAAGAAGTCACATCAGAGTGTGTTTGAGATGAGGAAAGATACGGTGAAAGCCAGGATTCGGCATCGGTCAGAGCTGGGTGAGTTGTTAAGTGCTTTCACTGACTAGTTAGTTGTGTTACCTTAGACAAATAAATAACATCACTTCTTTGAACATATGTTTGAAAACAGCTTTTTTAAAAGGGACCCACTTGTGTGAATCTTATACATATCAGGTGATCAGGATTCTACCTAGCACATAGTCAGTACTTTGCTAAATGATACTTCTTTATATCATATACATCTTTCTAATTTTATTAATGTGTCAGTCATTTACACAACCACACAATTTTGGGACTACACCTTCACACCTCCATATGTGCACTTGTTTCACTCACCCTCCACGAACACCTCAGTGCCAATACCCAATCACCTTCCCTCCCCTATCCTCTCTTCCCTCCTCCCCCCGTCCCCCAACCAATATTCTTTTTGCAAATCCTAAGAATAATTTTGTACTTTGATTTGCCAGTTTGTTGTCTTTGGTTAGCTATAGTCTGCAAATGAGTCAAACCCTCCAGTAACTGTCTTTTAATTTATGACTCAAAATTCATCCATTTTATCCCCAAAACACAAGGTTGACACTTTTACAAGACAAGTAGCATTCCAGTGGATATATATTCCACAGTTGCTTTATATCCTCATCTTACAGTGTTCATTGGTTGGTTCCATGACTTAGCAATTATAACTGATGCTTCTATGAAAACAGCAGTGCATAGATCTTGCCTAATTTAGTGGTTGTATAGTCTTTGGGTAAATAATAATGAATATTTTTATCGTCACCTTTCAAATCTATATTCTGTTGTATCAAAACTGCTTGAAGAGAGTGGGCCGTAATCTACTGCTATTGTGATTTCATTCCATTTTTTTTGACTGGTACAATACCATTTTCTTTTTCTCACTTCTCCTTCATTGAGGTAACATTGATTTACAACACTGTGTAATTTAGGGAAAGGGGTTCATTCCTCATTACTACCACAACCCCCAACAGCCAAGCACCTTTCCCATCTTTGATCTCACCACCACCTTCAATACCCTGTTTTTCTGACTGCACTGCAATTCCTTGTTAGAATAGGAAACCAATGAACCTGTACCCCTAAACCATATAAAGTGTTGTAAAACAACTTCATTACAATTGAAATAAAGTGTAAAAAGTAAAATAACAGTGAATCTACACACAAGCTTCCTATTAGTATGTCAAGTGATAAAATGCTATTATCTATAATTAAGAGGTTTCAGAACTAGCATGTTGAAAGCTAACTACAAACTGCCCAAAACACATTAACAGGCACTTAGTAGCGTCTGTCACTTGCCAAGCACTGTGCCATGGCTGTTACATTATCTCTGGTTTATCTTAATAACTGCATTGGAGGGACAATTTTATTATTCCACTTTATAGACAAAGAAAGTGGGTTCCAGAGGCAGAAGTGACTTGTCTGGCTGCCATCGGTAGTGAGTTGTGGTGCTAGGCATTATACACATAAACCTGATTTCAAATCCCACAAGCCACCCTAACATGCTACACTCACACAAAGGAAACATAAACAAGTTCCCAAGAGACATTATTCTCAGACAGAACAACTGTGACAAAATGTTAAAACAAATTAAAAAATGTGCAGAGAAAATGAAGCTCTGGTTCCTTCCCCTTCCATTTCTTCATCAAATCTCACAATCCCATTATGTTTATTGCTCCCTTTGTTCTAGTTCCTTCCTTAAAAGAAGTTTGACTGACAGTTTCTTGGAAGTCACTATAATTTAATCTACTTACAGTCTCTTTAATCATTTTGTTTCCTCTTTCAATTGTTTCTACACAAAGAGAGAAAAATAACACTTTTCTTTTGCTTTTCTTGTGAAAGCAAAAAAGAGTTGGAAAGCGTTTTTGAAAAAACTTGGAAAGCTTTGTATATTTTCTTTACTTTTACAAATTCCACTACTTCCAGAAAGAGAGTCATATATTCAAGAGGATAAAAAGCCTGAGAACTTGGCTCCAATCATTTCTTTTCCACATGACAATGGAGAAATCACTAAAGGTGGCAGAGTGTTCCCATTCATTTGTGTATGTAACATATTAATTAGCACAATGAATTGGGTTTGATAGGTTCCATCTGAACATTCAGTCTTCTGGAGAGAGACATAATTTAGATATACATATCAAAAAATGTACAGTTGCATTGAGAGCTAGTAAGAACAACAATTCTAATAAAAACTTATGAAAAGGGTAGTTGATCTCATCAGCAGGCCTGGAATACTTCTGCCAGGTAAAGAAATTTGATCTAAGGTAGTTAGAAGAGGGGAAGAATGTGTCAGGCAGAGAGAACATGCAGGACACCTGGAGGAAAAAGGATTTCAAAAATCATCAGTGTGGCTAGAGCAGAACATGAGGAGTGAGCTATGTCTAAAGAAGATAGGGAATCAGCCGTGATCGACAATAAAAGCATCTCTAATTTAAATACTTACCTAGAGTTTTTGAACCATGGTTAGAAATATTAATAAAAATTATTATAGTCAGCCCTCCCTGGTGGCGCAGTGGGTTAAAACACAGCACTAGGGGGCTTAAGCCATTTCTGCATGAGTTCAATCCCCAATCCC
>NW_004567105.1:51457741-51459877 GCF_000260355.1 Condylura cristata
TATTTGACCTTATTGACAGAAGAGATTTTTGTAAAACTCCTTATGCATATTAACTCATTATGTTTGCTCAAGTACTAAGATTGGCTTATTTTTTAAATATGTTGAGTTTGAAATACAAATTAACTTTCCATATTTCCCATAAAGACCCTGTTATATGCTGGTGATATTATAACCACCACATATCCATTATTTGATAATCATGATTTTATTACTTTAAACTTTAAATGTTAGCTTATTTTGAATTATAAATGACTAAATACATTAAGGAGGCAGTTTATAAAACACCTTAAATAATTATAAATTATGCTGTTATTGTAACAACAAATGGTTGGTTAAAGAAATCTTATTTCGCATGTCCATATCTGAGTATATTTATCATGTTTATTCTGTAATTCCTAGAATGTAAAAGCATTTCAGTTTCATCTAAAACGCATGATACTTCCTATGTAATGATAAAACTAAAGACCCACTAGTGTAACTAAGACATGTGCATTGAATTTTCTCCTTTTGACCGTCATATTTTAGTTAGTAGTTAATATTTTAAATGTTATTAACATTCATTAATCTCTCTAAGAAGGATTTGAACTGAACAAGTGCTATGGACATCAAGGTGGTGGGTCAAGAGTAAGAGGCCATGAGATTTAGGCTTTTTTACATGTGTAACTTGTCAGTCATTCAAAGTCAAACTGAAGTTTTGATTTAATTAGAATTCATCTGAGAAACTACGGGGATAATTCTGTAGTCAAGCCCCTTCTTGCAATCTAAGAAAAACCCTGGATGTCTCTTATTCTACCCAGTAATTACCGGTTGCTAAGTTGGGTTGTATGCATGTAAAAATAAAAAAATTTTAAAAAAGGGAATGAATTTGAGTGTGGCTAAATATAGAAACCAGATCCAGATTCTATTGTATTAGAACTTCACATGACTCAAACAATTCCCATAGGTTGACAACCAGTCTAATTTTAAATCTAAAGAATTTACAGCAGTAAAAAGGTTTCCTAATTAGGCAGGGAATTTGTCTGTCATTCCCCACTCAGTTTATCAAAAGAACGTCATTTTGCATTTTGAGATCTACATTCAAATTGAGACTCAGAGTTTCCAATTTTGTTCCAAGACTCATTTGACTTCCAAGAAATGTGCCTAATTGTTTTTGAGGCAAAGCAGTCACTAAACCATGGTGAGAAATGAGGTGGAATTTTTGGTAAGCAGAGCTTTAGCTACAATGACAAGGCTTAAATATCACTTACCTGATCAAATCTCTATGGCATGATAAATGATAGAACCTCATTTAATTATCCTTAGTTCTTTCACAGCAGTAAAAATTATTATAAATTATGCAGATAAGAAATTCATCATGGAGAATATGCCACAAATATCTGTGTCCGTGATATGAAATAATATTGACTCAAGATTCTGAGAACATTAAAATTAAAAACCAAGAGGATAAAGTTTGCTATAATGCTTAGTGAGAACGTATTCTCCCTTCTTTTTTGACAATCTCTAATCTTGCCCAATCTTCAGTTATTGTTCAATTATGCAGTGCAAAAAAATACTTCAAGTTTTGCAAAAGTTTATAACAATTGATTAGGTACTCATTCAGGGCCTACTATGTGCGAAAGTTTACAACAGCTCTGATTCAGCAGGACATTTTTATGTCATTGAAATTCAATGTTGTGCTGAGCGCCCACAACTTAGAATGAGTGGTAAAGAATTTCTTTATCCCAACAAAATTTCTTCTAAATTCTTGAAACCTTAGCTTTCCAAATTCAGAAGTGTGTTAAAATATTTAACCTCATTAGAAACTGGAAATTTAAAAACTTTATTCCACTTACGTTAGGGAATGAGATGTTTAACCCCAAGTTCAATGAGTTTCCTTTTATAAAAGGAAGTTGTCCAGTGGGCCTAATAATAAAGGCAAAAACTATGACAGAGCTAGGCATGAGATTAAAAAAAGCTTAGAGAAAAATTGGAACGATACAGAGAAGATTAGCATGGCCCCTGCGCAAGGATGACACGCAAATTCGTGAAGCGTTCCATATTTTTAAAAAGAATCAAATACCTGGGAGTCAACCTAACAAAGGAGGTAAAAGACCTCTACAAAGAAAATTACAAAACACTGTTAAAAGAAATACAAGA
>NW_004567105.1:51461430-51483689 GCF_000260355.1 Condylura cristata
GGTGATGGGAAACCCGTGGGGATTACAATTGAGATGAAAAAAAAATGTGAAAAATGATGTAAAAATAAACTTTTTAATAAAAAAAAAATGCCAAAAAAAAAAAAAAAAGCTTAGAGAAGGGTTAACTTAGTTATATATAGGATAACTTAGTTATATACAGGAGGGGGGTAGGGTTCTAAATGAAGAAAAGTCAGAGAAAGCAATAAGAGCACTGGGAGTCCATGTAACTGGGATGCCCTCCCCAGTAACTGGGATATTGGGGCAAAAAATAGCTAGTGGTAGTATCACGTGGGAAGCATACTGTCCAAGAAATTATACTAAGTACTTTATGTGCATTGCATCATCAGTTTTTCAAACTAACAGCTGTTCTGTACTGTTTACTTTTAGTTGACTGTGAAAAAATGAATGGAGTAAGTAAGTGGAACATAATCTGTGGTACCTTGACTAATGCGGTGAATTCAGGACCAACAAGCTACAAGACAGAAAGTGCTGAAATCTCCAAGGCTAGGGAACACAGTTTTGTAGAGCTCAAAATGTGAAAGGATCGGTGTTGACTTATATCTTAAAGAGAGTGAAGTTTTGATATGTAGATATCAAGGCAAGGATACTCAAAGCATTGGGTAGAGGGTGAGCCAAGACAGATGTAAAGTTCAGAGTAAGTGTATTCTCTTTAGAAGAACAAAATATCAGATTGGCAAAGATAGCAAAGAAAAGGGTTGACATGTCAGCCTCCCACTCTGCAGCCTTCAAGCTTGTGGGAGAATTTATGCAACTGACACTAGAGTTAAGAAATTCTTAATTGTACCTCTTTATTTTTTAGCTCATTTCTTGCAATGCCTAGCCTACTTCTACTCTGCCTCCATTATGAATGCTCCCACAACTCAAATTTAATTACCACTAGGTTTCTTTAGACTCGTGACAACACAGTTACAGCAAAACTTAGTGGAGTGTGGGAAGAAGTGAGAGTCAAAAGACGTGGGTTCTTAAATCACCTTGGGAGCTTGGGTAGGACTGCACATCTTTACAGTTCAGTTTCTCACTGATGAGGTCTAGTGGCAACATTAAGTTTCTAAGAGACTATGGCTTGATAGACTTGCAGGTGTCAGAGGAGGAGGAGAGCACACAATGGACTGTGACAGTGGACTGTGGGTATTTGGTGATGAGGTGCAATGTGACTACACCAGAGAGGATAAATCCTATATTGTCACAACACTAGTAGGATATAAAATTATGATATTTCAATAAAAAATTAAATAAAAGTTTTGGTTTGGTCTAGAAAACTGGTTACCATTCATGGAATCTATTTACTTGTTCATTCATAGGATATTTAGGGGTTTTTTTTGTTGTTTGTTTTGTTTTTTTTTTATGGGGAGTGCATTAGCTACTTAGGGGCTCTTTGGCAAAGTACCACAAGCTGCATGGTTTAAACAATAGGCATTTATTCTTATATGTAGAGGCCAGAAATCCTAAATCAAGTTGTTTACCTGGCCATACTCAAGCAAATCCTCTAAGGGAGACTCTCCTTGCCTCTTCCAATTTCTGATGGCCCTCGGTAGTCCTTGTCTCGTATTTTCAGACCTTAATCTCTAAGCAGTCTTCATATGGCTTCTTTTCTGCATTTCTCTCTGTGTCTCTCCATGGTTCAAAACTCACCTCCAGTATTCCCTCAGTATGCAACCTTGAACAAAATGCTAAATTGTGGTGGGCCTTGACCAGCAAGGCCGAGGATTGGGGTCCAAGGGTCGACGAAAGGAGAAGGCAGAGCCTTGACCTTGTGGCGGGCCTTGACCAGCATGGCGAGGGGGTAGAGCCCCAGGGACAGTGCAAGGAAGAAAGCAAAAGATGGAGACAAGTGCGAGTGAGAGAGTTCTTTATTCTTACAAAGCCATATATATATACTTGAGGGTGACACAGAAGATACGGGCGGGGTGGTCTGGTGGTCTAATGTCTTAAAGGCCAATGGGTTTGAGGGGAGGGATCCATCGTCATCTCATTGTCTCTTTGGCGCCAAAGCTTGCTGAGCGGTAAAGGAAGGAGAGTGGGGGAAGGGATTCCGGTGTGCTGCATTCTCAACCAGGATGTTTACTCTAAGTTCCAATCAAGTGTTTGTTTTGTGCATAGGAGGCAAAGTCCTGGTCTCGGCCCCAACACTAAATAAATGTAATTATGTAAGGTTGTCCAGAGGATGAAATGGGGTTGAGAAAGAGTGTGTAATAAAACTTGGTGCCAGGTCACGAGTCAGAGGACTTCTCTGACAGGCACAGGGTCAGTGTTCAGAAAATAAGTTTTTGTTAACTGTTAACAGAGTCAGTGTTCAGAAAATATGTTTTTGTTAACTGTTAACCCTTTACAAAGCGTTTCCAGTGATTGGATTGTCACCCATACAAAGAAAAAAATTTGTGTCCAAATCAGACCATCATAAATGACATTGGGAAATTAAAAGCCAAAAACTTACTATAAGGGGAGCATCCTATACTTCTCAAGTAAAAACAATGACATAAACCAATGTTATCTTTATAAAAATACATATTTTTTAATTTTATATATATTTTACAAAAAAAAAAACCTTACCTTAGAAAACACATGGGCCCAAGTGCCCAGACTGATTCCCTGTGTTGATTGCATCATCCAGATAGGTGTTCAGTAATTAATTTACAGCATCCAGACAGACAGAGGCTGACCTTGTTTCATTCTATACCTAGTACTTTCTAATAGATATTTGTAGTTAGTAGATTTTTGTTGTAAAAAGCTTATTATACTTACCACAGTCATTTTTACCCCTTGAGATCTTGACATCAGGAACAAAATACAATTTGTAAAGATTTTTGCCATCCATTTCCATGGCTTATATACCTCAAAGAATGCACTCCCAATGCAATGGCCTGAGACATTCTGCTGTAACAGAGTCAATCTCCTTTAAGACTTACTTCTCCAGCCTCTTCAGCACCCATACATTCAATAGCTTCTATGGAGCAAAAAGGAACACTTATTATGCACGGTGCTCTTTTAGACATTGCTCACAACTCCATAGCACACAGGTTTATAAAATATTAATTTTTCTAAACGTTTTTATTTCTGTCACAGAATCTCAAGGAGTCTGACCATGATGGTCTCATTAGGATATTTTAAGACAAGTTATGAACTCTCAGGGTGCTCGGCATATGTGACAGAAAAGTTCTGTCTGTTTTGGAAAATTGTGCATTTATAATGTCATAAGAAGAGAGCATAGGGAGGGTGCTGCTAATGGGCTGGAGGAACTTGTTGCCCTGAAGTTTATGTTTTCAGGTCTACTTTGTATCCCTGTCCATGTTGTGTATCTTTAGCCCTTGCTGTTTGTTTAAACACCATGATTTATGTTAGCCTATGTCTCTGAGTTCACAGCTAGAGGAAGACCCTGTACTCTTCCATCACCTTCCTTTGACTTCCACCTCCATAATAATGGCAATAGTGATCTCTGTCTTGCTACCTGGGCTGCAGTTAAGTGTTTGGTAAATGTTTATGCCAAGGAGAAAAGAAGGATGGGAGAAAGAAAGGAAAAAAGAAGAGATGGAGGGAGGGAGGAAAAGGTCTTCATCTATTAAATCTATGCCTACCCTGCATTCCTCATGCTATTTCCTCTCTGCCTTTTTGATACTATCTTTATTTTACATTTCAGTGTTTATTGGAAGGTTAGCACCTTCTCAGCTACAACTTGCCATATCTAACTCTGTTAGGGACTCTCCATTCAATCTTATAACTTTGACTTCTATTAATTACCCCCTTTCTGTTTCCCAGTTTGAATACCAATGAGATAGAGATTCACATTTTATCTTTCCTGTTTTTTACCCCTGTCATCTCACAGGTCATCAGTCATTAATGACTTGACTAACCTTGGGTCAGATGCTATCCCTTAGGCCAATTAATTGTGGTTAGATTTATTAGGCAATTTGCAGGATATTTTCTTTAGGAACATTTTCAGATAAAAATATGAAACTTCTAAGATGAGCCCTTTCAATGGCATACCAATATTTTAGTAACTAGCTCATTGATTGTCATATGGGGCAATGCATTAAAAATGACAGACACATCCAAGACCAAAATCATCTTATTAGGATGAAGGTGAAGCCAATAAAACACATCATTCATACAGCTTAGGAGACTAATCCTGACTCATTCCAAGAAAACTACCCCAATGAGAGCACCTATAAAATCCACCTTAGCTCCTCTACTCTTATTGTGCATCATCTCCTTATCAGTGAATTATTTTTGCAATATGAAAGCACCCATGTAGGAAATATTTCCAAAAGTAACGATGTTCACCTCCATTTGAAGAGATCTTTATTTGCTTCATTATTTTACAGAGTACAATTTACCCCATTTTCTCTGTTGCTGTAGCCATTGGCATGAGCAGAGAGAAGCAGGCATGAAATAAATTGTCAGTTTAGAAAAACATCACTGTCCTTGGCTTGCATAATAAAAAGGTCTAATGTTTTAGGTCAAAATCGAGGGGGAAAGGACTTTTTCCAAATTTTAGATGTTGTGATATATATTTCAGTGGAAATTTGTGATGATTAAGGGATCAACAAATTAGAAATGATGCAATGACTAGTCTCCTTTTGTTATGATGCCATCAGTCTGCTCAGCACACCACAGCATCCAACTTTCCAAGCCTCCCTTAAACTTACAAATGATATCTCATTTATTTTAAATAAATCAAGTGTCCCTAGAGGATTTCACCAGAAACCCAAATATAATTACATAAACACACAGGCTTACTAACTATGCCTGTGTTATGCTGGCAGAAAATATGTCTTAAGTGCAATGCAGAAGGAACAAATATTTATAAAATGTATTTCAGTGTCTTATGAATAACAATATTAAAATTGGAGTTAGACACATATACCTTAGCAATTAATCAAATAAATAGATAAGTATAAAAATAGGATTAGATCCTTCTGTGGCTGAAATTACCAAAGTAGCTTCTCCTCATTTAAATGAAGCTTACACTGTTTCCGAGTCCTCATGTTAGTGACATATTTATTCAAATCTTAGAAAATGGTTCCCTTTATCAGCAGTAGGCAATGCAGGGACCTAAGGATATAGCTTATCTTTTATTTAGGGACCTAAGGATATAGCTTATCTTTTATTTATTCATTCATTAGCTTTCTATAACATCTCTTTCCCAAAGAGCTGTAGGTATTATAGATAATGTTTAAAGGCTATTAAGTAAGGTTTCATGGGAAGAAGAATTAGAATTGTTTCTAAGGAGAAGAGAAGATGATGAGACAAAACAAGAAGAAAAGTACAAGGAAATAGAGTACCTTACCCTGCTAAGCGGATACAGTCAGTCTGTAATATTCCAAGTGAAGATGTAAAGTGCCACTGCTGGTTCTCACTAGTTAGTCCAGATAACCACATGATGACAGAATTCTACTTTCTGAAGAAATGTTTTAGAGTCTTTCAGAATTACCATGTTGGGCAAATTTATAGAAATCTCATTTTTAGTAGATGTGTTTAATTCACATGCTGTATGCTCAGAAAAGTGGAGGTTCAAATCCAATGATAGATATGCTAACACATTTGAACATGGCTTTATCAAGTAAATGAGCCCCCTCTTCTCCTGGGCCTGATGTGACCAACTTTTCCTCATAGCCATCACCATTTGGAAAGGTAAAAGTCATAAAGAGTGGAAAGCAGTAGAGTTTATATGCGTTGGATTGTGAGAGTATGTAGTTCAGGGGAAACTACAACACTGTCTACTCTTTACTGGCCAATAGGAGGTAGAAGGAAGCTGGGATTTTGAGTTCTTCAGACATAACTCTTACTGGACTCCATCTGTGATGCTGAACCACTATAAAACTCATTGACTAGTGGATCCAACCAAGTTCATGCCATTGCAACACCAATAGTAAGGCAAAACTAAAGACTAGAAAAGACTAGATTGTGATTAAGTCATGGGAAATTGTGGCATTTAAAATGTTATTTTGTGAGAAAAAATAGAGATTGAGTAGCTCACATATTTTACACCTCTGATAATATTAAGCATTATTTATTAAACCACTAATAATCACTTTAAAATTAAATGCATTCCAATAAATTACATGTAAATAATTAAGTATAATATTGTAGAGGAATCAGGAGAGATGGGTCTCGGTATTTTTACTTATACACTGACAGCCCAGTGGTGGAAAACAAACAAGTAGAAGGACACTCTCAATTGCAGACAAATGCACCTCTCAGAAGCTCATGGGAGAATCATGGAGAGATAAGTACTTTTCTCTTGGACCAGAATTTTGGGTGAATTTGTTAGCACAATTCATGATTTGTTATTTAAATCTGCTTAGAGCAAACAGGTCACACTGTATGAAATCCCATAAATGGTGCTCAAATGCAATACTGTAAAATATTTTTCCTTTTTTTTTTTTTGTATTTTCAAATCAGTTCTTTTATCAAAACATCCTGAGAAAACAGTGAAATTAAAATCTTGCTATCTATAGCATCTTAAAATATGGTTGAAAAAATTATGTTAGCCATTTTTATTACCTTTTAGAAAACAATTTATCTTTAGTGACTCTGGAGAAAACACTTGTTATACTTTAAAAGTCAATAAATGAATCCCATATCAGGAGAATTAATTAGTAGTAGCTTACTTGTTATCATTTGATAAACACCTTCATTATTTTCAAACTTAATGACCCAATGAAATGTTTAAGAATATTGATGAAAATGAAACACAGGTAACTGAAATGAAAGTAGGAAACTTTAACTGTTGCCTGTTCGTTAAAAAAGAAAAAGAAACTTATAACCTGAAGAGTACATTAAAAAACTGAATTATAGGCCTCGCTGGTGGCACAAGAGATTAAGTCTCAGCATTGTGAAGCTATCCACAGCAACTACAGCAAAAGTTCAATCCCTAGCCAGGAAGGTGCCCCACATGGCACAGCAGGCCTCTCCTGTCTTGCCTGCTGCTCCCCTCAGTAGTGTATTTCAATACATCTGCCTGTCCTGCTCCCCACTCTGTCTCGTGAATCCTCTCATTCCCACACTCACCCCCACCCCCAAACCTCTGTCTATACTCCAGCTCCTATGTACATAGATAAATAAAATAAATCTTTAAAAAGAATGGGATTAGGTTGAAGATAATAGTCAGATTACCTAAACTTGAGCTCTCTGTTCCAGGTGTTTGAGTCTTGAGTAACTGGAAGAAAAGCAGAAGGGGTGGCTAATGGACCTTTTCCCAGCAGTGGTCCTGTGGCAGACTGTTCCTGCCTTAGTAATGATGTGTTCTGACGCCTGAATCTCTGGAATGGCTCTTACTGTGCCTCACTACATCTCTCTGAATATTTCTATAGGTCTCAGGAGTCCTTCAAGACTCTCCAGTACATTTCCTTTTGCCTAAGATATCAGTGTTAATATTTGTTCCTTAAAATCCAGAAAAAAAGAACAAAATTTATAAAAAGTCACCTGATTCTGTTGATTTCTAAATAATAAGATGTCTATAAAAAGTGATACTTCTATTTTGTGAGCTATCCTGAGGGCCCACATGATTCCTGTAGGCTTTTTTTTTTTTTTTTTTTAACCAGGAGTTGTGTGAACCAGAATAAAGAGGAACCTTTTATTTACTGACAAGTGTTACTTTGGAGGACAGTGAAGGGGACAAGAAAACCTTTAGGTGTCCTTCATCTAGCCAGCCGTCCTCCTCCCGAGCATACATCCTTCCATTCAAACAGCTCCCAGGAAACTGAACCAATGATCGGTGATTGAAGCGTTTAAAACTTACTTCTCAAAGGCATTGACTCAGATATGTCCAATTCCAGGTTATGATGGATAGATTAAAAACTAAAGAACAGGGTTTTCTTATTTTGCCCATTACGTTTTTAAAAAAAGAGACAGAAGTGACAAAATGATAGGACTTAAATAAAAGTGTGATGTCTCTGTATTTCTTGACATCTAAAATGGTGTCACTTTACACTTTTGTGATGTGTGGGATAAAAAACATAATGTCAAATTACATAAGAAATATTTAACTCTTGTAAAATGTTTGGTGTGCCTCTGGGGGATTTAAAAACATCTTACACACTTGATATTAAAAAGGAATCCTGAGAGTATTTTCGTATCTTACAGTGATACAAGTGTTTCAACAGGTAATGGATTCTATTTTTAATTTTGACAGCTCTTATTTCTCCCTGTGGTTTCCTTTTTAATTTGTTGGTGAATACTTTTTTTTATTACCTAGAATTCCTCCCGGATTTTTCTTGCCTTCTGAGCAGAGTCAAATTCAAAGGTGAACACTATATTCATATTCCTAGGTTGTTCTTCTTTGCCACTTACCTGCAATTGATCTCAATAGAGGCTTAATTAGCCATTTACAAGCCAACATGCTAAGATTTCTAATTAATGGTGGCTTGCCTATCAAGTTAATGTCCTTGCAAATTATATCCTTCTAGAGATTATTACAATTTCCAGATACAAATCCATTATTTATTATATAAAGGGCCTAGCAGACACTAATTTTAAACATAATGCAGGGTATCTCTTTCCATGTGTGAGGAAACTTCCAAAGTTAGTATGTAAGATGAAAGCTGTGTGTGGAGTCAAAATGACTCCTCAACAAGTCTTACAATGGCACTGCACCAGAGGTCAGTAGGCTGGCGTCCTTGAGCGCCTCATGCCCACATTTGCTCCCTTTATTCTTGAACACTGAGTGAATCACTGGCATTTGGAGAACATGTTGAATGAAAAATGGCTATTTTTAAACACTAGCATCACATTTAGATAAGCATGGAAAGAGATTTCCTTTTATTTCAAGTTCCAAACAAGGTAGGCACTTGGATTGAATATGGCCTGAATTTACTCCATTATTTAAAATATGGAGTATCTCCCTTCTCTCCAACCCACTGCACTTTTCTCTTTTTTTTACTATACAGATGAGTTTATGTAAGTTAAATAGGTGGTGATCTGATTCCCCTGTAAAGTATTTTAAAGTACTAATAACACCATTCTTTTCGTCTTAATTTGGTTCTCAGGTGTTTCCATAGTTAATATTTATATTATTTCTTTCATTAATCAAACTCATACTCTAATTTCAAATTTCCTGGTAAGTGCCCAGATATCAAAGATTCCCATTAAAATCAAATACTCCACTTGAAATCAGTTGGGATGTATGTCCAGTGGATTCACCAAGGGCTGAGGTGTGGTTAGGACTCATTCATGAGAACAGAATTAGTGTAAAAAATTACTATCAAGCCTAGTAAGTTATCTGCATTAGATTTATAAGATACTGGCATCTTATATTCTCAGAAACATTTCTTGAAAGATAAAAATGGAAGCAGGGAGAAGACATATGGAAAAAGAGGAGTATGAGGAGGAAAGGAAAAAAGGAAGAGAGGAGTTAAGAGAATGTAAGATTGTCAGTTTGTGGGTGGATTTGACCCATGAACTTGGACAAGTTGCATTTCCTCTCTGATTCTCAGTTTTTTCAACTCAGCTTGTAGACAGGAACAAAATGTCTGATAGTGATTCAAGAGAAGCTTTGCCTGCTGAGCATCCGTCATTGGACCACATTTAGCATTCTGACTGCTCTATTCATATGTCTGCTCTATTCATAAAAAATAAACTTCTGGAAACTAAAATACTGTCCATTAAGTGGTCCTGTTGTGCATAATCTTCCCATAAAGACCATCAGAAAGCTGCAAAATCCTCTGAAAGGTCTTTATGAGACTGCTTTCATACGCCAAAACCACACAGTCTGAAAACAGTCTGGAGGCCTGTTACATCAAGACTGATGGAGCTGCCACTTCGCTCCTATGTGCTAGACTCTTAGTATATAGTAGCATCCTCATATCCCCCAGTCACACAGGTCATAAGTGTTTAGGTTCAGAATCAACCTCTCTTCTTCTGCTTGTACCATATTCAGGCTTTCTACTTCACTCTTTCACTCATTGCCTTAAGTTGGCTAATGAACCATACAAGGTTAAAAGACATAAGAAGCAAATGTTTGTTGGTTTAGGAACACTAATGAAAGAGGTCAAGCATCGATGTAGATTTTGAAAGAGAGAGACCAATATAATGCAAACTTGCACTAACAGGTGTCCTGGAAGGCAGGCTGTTCTAAATAATAGGAAGCCATGTTCTAAATACTACAAGTAGTAGCTCATTTCATCCTTAGTGTAACTCAGTGGGCCAGGTACTGAGATCCAGCATCATTAACATGACCAGTGAGCAAGAGATGGTGCTGGCATTGGAAATAAAATAGTCTGGCTCCAGTGACTTTGCTCTAAAGAGCTACATGGCCAGTTTTCTTTAAATGACTGGTGAAAAGATGGGAGAGCACAAGATGGGGTGGAAAGCTTGGAGAATGAGCCAGAATTTACAGATATGGCTATCAGAAATGTGGAAACTGCTCCCTTCCCCTTGCTAAGCATTAATTACCTCATTAACAAAGTGTGGCCATACCACCTCAGTGAGGATGGTCATGCATATGTAAACTTGGTAAAGCAAAGAAAACACAAAATCTAATGATTAAAACCTTGATACCCAATTCAGACCACCTGGTTTTGAATCCCATATTTTAGTAAAATGACTTATACTTTATATTTACATTATAATTATACATCAATAGTAGCATATAATTTAGTAGCATGATTTTGCATAAATTGCTTAATCTCTCTATGCCTCGGTTTCCTTATCTGTAAATAAGTGTCCACTTCATAGTGCTGTTGGTAGCATCATACCCCTAGTGAGTAGGGTAAAGAAAGCACACGGCAGTATAAACTATTATCGCTGTGCTCTGTGAAGGGTTTATACATTAGAAATGAAGCAACATTATTATATTTCACATGTAAGTCAAATTTAGAGCAACAATGTAGGTAGTCCCTACTGACTTTTTATCTAAAAGCAACTGAAAGTTATCAGGATTGAACTGAGAGAAACAGCATCAGGAGGAATACAGTATTGGAATGCTTTGCAGAGGGAAATGGGATCTTCTGTCTGCTCTTTGCTTCGTTTCCTGAAAGAAAACAAATTCAAACATATGCTCTATTGGTTGATAGCTGCTTTTTTTTTTTAAAGACTTATTTATTTGTGCATACAGAACTGGGGTACAGGCCAGAGGCTCAGGAGCGGCGAGAGGCTTCACCAGAGACAGAGGGGGGAGCAGAACAGGCAGATCGAGGAAGTACACTGCTGAGGGGAGCAGCAGGCGGGTCAGGAGAGGTCTGCCACGCCATGTGGTCAACTCCGGGGCAGGCGGGAATCGAACTTATGCAGAAGCGGCTTTAGATTCTCAGTGCTGTACTTTAACCTGCTGCGCCACCAAGGAGGGCCGATAGCTGCTGTTTTGAGAGCCAATTCTACATCTTGTCCAGCTTATATTACATTTGCAGTGTCTTTCTTGATACAATGAAGTGATGGCAGCTTCTGGATCCCTAAATGCACTGAGCTATGAGGAAGTCATTTGTAATGAAAGAACAGTAAACTGTTATAAGGAAAAGCAGTAGAAAAGAGGAAAGGAGGCTTATATTGTTCCCTATATACTTAGAAACAGCATAAAAATCTTATTCAATAAATCGGAAGACAGAGATTGGTTTAGGGATAGACACTTTAGCCAAGTTAGGACAATCTGAATCAATTCCTGGATATTTGTTGCTGAATTAGCAGACAGGTTCTTATCTATGTTCATGTCATAGTATGACCCAGAAAGTTGGAGACATTAGCAACTATCGTGTCATCACTTTAGGGGCATCCTCATTGACAATGGACAAAGTCAAGAAGGAAGTGGAACCTAGAGACAGAAAAAATAAAATGACATCATTTAAAGTCCATACACAGCTAGCCTCTCTCCCCTCCCCTCCCCTCCGATCATCTGCCTGTCCTTCTCTTTCAGTTCTGGTTTGGATTCATGTCATAGTGATATGTGTTCTCAATTTCACCTTATGTCTGGTTCCAACCTTCCCCAAATTACACAAAGGCTGCATCTCTCTGTAGGTTCTGCATCCCTATTCAGAAAATTTGAGCATACGTCTTCAGAACGATTGAAAGACTAGCCGACAGCTCAAACAAAATCTCATTTTCCTGGGAAATCAGTCCTCCAAATTAATAAAAATATCCATGTCTACATTGTGAAACACAAACTCATTTTCCCAGGTTTATAAACCTCCAGATAGATACCAGACTCTATTAAAATGCTGATGGTTTTTATGAAGCTACGCTGAAAAGGGGAAAAACAGATGCCTCCCTGTGTGATAAGCTCATGGGCCCTTGGGTCCCATTCATCATATTGGAGGTAACACAAGGAACATTGAGTATGTCAGAGAAGTGAAAGGAACAATATGGGCTCCTTTTGAAGTCAGTTCACTGTTCAAGCAGAAAGGAGAAAACAATAAGCCTAGTCTTCATTGTATCCATCTTGCTATTCAGATAGAGAATAAAACCAAATTAGATTTGAAAAGTGGTCTATTATGAACCCTCACTGAGGAGCCAATGCTCTACACCTAGCTCCCTAAGAGTCAACGCCTTATTGAGAATTGCTAATGAAATACCATAGCTGCAGGTTGTATGCCTCACAGTCACTTTGATAGGTGTCCGGTACTATTCCTTATCTTTGAAGATTATTTTTAAAGCTCTGGGATGATTGGCTCATCATTAAAAATGAACAGTAGAAAGGAGAAAGATTTTACTTGGAACGTCATTGCATTTGGACTTCTCTCTTTGACTTGCCATTGGACATTAATTTCATTTGCTCACTCAGTGTAAAGCAGTGAGAAAGTAGGGACCCAGGCCAAGGAACAGCAGGTATAAGTTTCCAGATTTAGCAAACAAAAGTACAAAATGTCCAGTAAGATATGGATTTCACTTGAACAATATTTTCCCCCTCATAGACCAAGAGTTCTTAAAGTCTAGCAATCCCAAAAATGCAAAGGCCCAGAAATAAGATGAGGCTGGTATGTCTGGGGGTTGGAAGTGGGAGAGAAGTGATAATAGGCTATGAGGTTGAAAACCAAGGTGATCATGATAAGAGGCTGTGATTTCAGTTTTAGTGTGATCAAAAGCCTTAGAGAGGTTTTCTCCATGCATGGCCTCTACTAACTTGGAGTTTTAAATATGACCCAGGACACTGCAGGGGGGGGCTAGATCATGGGCAGTGGGAGTCAGGCAGAAGGCTATTGTTCTGGTCCAGTTGTGACATAATATGTCCTCACTCCAGGGAAAGAGCGGTGGAGGAGAAGACAGGTAACTGCACCTGTGAAGGATATAAGTTACAAGTCCCAAAAAGGAACTCAAGTTATCTCTGTAGCACAAAAGGATTTGCAGGGGTGAGGGGAGGCTAAGGAGGGTTTGTGGATGAAATGTAAAGGCTGAAGAAATAAATTGCATGCCATGAAAACAGAATCCATGCTAGCCCCAGCCTAGGCCTTTAAAAGCTACATTCTCCACCTCACCACGTCCCTGTGTATGGTTGTTTGTACTCTCCCTACACCTCTATAGCATTCTATAGCATAAGATGCTAAGATGCTGGCAGGGTCATCTGAATGACCAGTTCTAATCATATATTCATACCTTGGCTGCCAGGGTGAAGGAGAGAAACTCTGCCTCCATTAGATTCTGTAATAACAGTCTGGGTGAGAGTAGTTCTACTTCTGCCTTCTAACCACATTCAGACTAAGGATTCATCCCAAGTAGGAATCATGTTCAAACTGAGTAGTTCGAAAAATAGCCAGTAGACTGGATGGCCAGTACGTGGATGTTTGTTCTTGAGAATCAGGAAAGGACTAAAACATGATAGTTTTTGGAATTATCTATAGTTTGTTAAAGAATAAAGATCAGAAAAATTAGTTGGATGTTTTCGATAAAGCTGAATTCAGCACTTACATCCAAAAGTTCCAGTGAGTAGAGAAAGGAGAAGATAAGATTTCTCAGCAGCATAAATAGAAAAGGGCTTTAATGACTAGTAGGCATAATCTGAGTCAACAGTGAGCTGTGACTGACAAAACAGCATAAGTCCCCAGGGAAACCAACCAAAGGGATTAGGAACGTAGTAGAGAGAAAACACTGGAGACTCAGCCTGCTTCATGGTAGACTCAGTATTTTTCCAGATCTTATTTACGTGGCTGCCATGAATGAGCTTAGTGACCCTTGAGCTTCCACTTCTTCTGAGGTTCTGAATCTGTTCTGTTTCCATGAAGCTGAAGGGAAATTGAAACCTTCTGAGGAAATTAACATTTTAGGCTATATAGTCTATAGTCAGAAAACTAGGCAGATATTTCTATGAGGTTGAAATGATGATAGATCCAGACTGATACAGTTACTGTAAGGATTAAGGGAGGTCACACATGGACATAAATAGAGCTGGTGACCAGCATGTACTGAGTACTCAATAAATGTCAGCTGTTGCTTTCTCAAGGAATGTTTTGTATCTTCAAAGAATAGCCAGTCATGTCTCAAAATCTGACACATGTAGACCAATGAATATTGATTGAGTTGAAATATCTATTTAGAATTGTCTGTTGAGATAAAACAAAAGGAAAGTGCCCAGATGACCCTGTGCAATTCCTATCTTATATCAGTAGAAGTATTTCTTCACCTGGATGGGATACTTCTCAAAATCCCTGTTCCTGTGATTATACCACGATCTGTAAAAGCACCACAGATGTTCAGACTAGACGTAGCCACAGTTGACATGGATTTTGTGCAGCTACTTTGCCTATGGTTCTGGGTGACATGCCAGTTACTTCCACCCAGATAGTCATGACTGGCTTTTTCAGCTAGTTACTAAATCTAGATCCCAATAATCACAAAAAAAATTCACAATATTTAATGAAAATGTTAGAAGACAAGGTGAAAAAAGTGATAGTTAAAATTTTATACATGGAGGGATACTTTCTATAGGGGAAATGTCTCTTATATCAAACCAGAATATTAATGGCATAATTTATTCATTTGCTGTCACATGTATGGTTTATGTTCTTCTTAATAATAAAAACATGTCAAATAAATGTTTAACCTTATAAGAGTTGGACAGAGTTTGTCTTACTCATTACATTTCAATTTTTCACAAAAAAGAAAAATCAGAAAACCAACTGGGAAGGAATCAATGGACAAGATTTTGGAGTGTGGGAACAGTAGGTATTCATGGGCATGATTAAAAAAGTAAGCCTACATTAAATTCTAAGCCAGAGTTTCATGAAGTATATATATTTACTTGAAGAAAAACAAGCCATGAGAGAACATGCTTGATGTGGCTATATTTTCTATGGGCTATCAAATAAACCACCTTTTATATCACCTTTTATACCACCTTATATAAAAAAGTTTCTTTTTATCTCCTATATTCAGCCAGGGCTTATACTCCTCTACATGACACTTTGATAGAGTCAATAAACTGAATTTCCCGCATTAATAAGGAGCAATCAGAAATCAGATTAAAAAAAAGACTAGATTCCTCTTCAGCTCTAAGGTTGAACAGAGATGAACATTGTTTCAAATGAACACTAAGGCACTTTACCTGAGTTCAGTTTATTTATCCTCCAAATACAAATTTCCTCTGTTATTTTCATCACTGGTTTCTTTTTTATATAAAGATTTGCTTATTTATGCATCCAAGAACTCCCCAGGGGTACAGGTCAGAGGTGTGGCAGGGTAGAGGAATTCACCAGAGTCAGAGTGGGGAGCAGAAGAGGCAGATTGACTGAAATACACTGTTGAGGGTAGCAGTGGGCGGGTCAGGAGAGGTCTGCTACACCTTGTGGGTCAGCTCCATGGCGGGGGATCAAACTTGTAGTGCAGTGGCTGCAGAGAACTGAGATTTAACCCATTGAGCCACCAGGGAGAGCCCATCATAACTGATTTCTTAATAGTGAACTTTTTGACCTAAATACAATGATTTATTTATTTGATTACACAATCATCAAACTCTGCCCTCCAGCAATTCTTAAGAGTTTGTTTTTTAATTCAAAAATAGTCATGATTTCATTCACCCTTGATATGTATACTCTCATTGCTTTATTTGAGGAGTCCCATGAACTGGAAGTGTGAAGTCATGTGTTTAATGTCAGCTCTGACATTACTTTCCCCGAAATCTTAGTTAAATCAATGAGATTAGACTTCAATATTGTCATCTTTAAAATAAGTAGGTGGCACCATATGTTCTCTAAATTCTCTTACACTCTAATATTTCAAATCACTTTGTGTTTTGGTGTAAATCCTAATCTTAAGACTTGTTCCTGATCTCCCAGATAGGGAGCCGAAAAGAAAGATTGAAATCTGTATCTCCTGACATTTTCTTCCAGGCCAGAGGCAACATCCTGGTAGAAAACTGATCAAATATAGCTCCTCAGCCATAAATTTTCGTTAGGAAGGTGTTCTGTTTGCCTGTTTGTTTGGTTGAATAAATTAAATATTGGGAGGCTTCATAAAACATATGGATTCATGGCTGCTCTTGCAAAATAAGGTCTGGCAATATGATTTGCATTCCCATGTGTGAGTAATGGACAGTAATTAGCAGATTGACTGAAGATAATTAGCACATTCCCTCTCAATCAGTCACATGCAGCTAATCAATCAGTCACATGCAGCTAAGTTTGTTACAGTCCTCACTATTCCCTACAGTCTTGTGCAGAGCTTTTTCCACCTCCTTTATATACTTGTCTTGTGCTTTAAGGCAATGAGTTTGCAAATCCTATACTAAGCCATAAATGAATTGTGAATTTGTATGTATTTATGAATGCGTGGGAATGGAGGGGAAAGGAATACATTTTCATACATGATTTGCAATCATGGCAAAAGAAAACAACCAGGCAAAAAATCATGGCCAGGTTTTATCTTCAACTAATAAGTAATTAAAGTTTTATCTTTCATCATTGAATCAGCAAAACAGAAATGGAAGCACCATTCAAAACTTAGTGATCTTTTAAATTACTCGACTACATTTACTTTGTACCTTTTTCTCTGTTTTAGCCAATCATATAACAACAATATGTATTTTCAGATAAAACCCACTTTCAAGTAAAACCCTTGCTACAAGGGTAGAAAGCTTGATGATGAGAAGTGATAGCTTTCTCATCTTTTGAGATTAATTCCTTTAATGTGTGCCTGTGTAAGAAAGATCACACAGATAAACTGGATCATTTTCCATCTCCCTAAATACTGAACTCAGATTATTTTGCTACCAACTCAAATTGGTTAGTTAAAGAAGTAAGGAAAAGAAAATGTTTCATCTCGTTTTAGTTTTACAATTTTTTTTTAAGTGGAAGTAATTTTCTTAGTAGTTTTATTTAGTCTTTCACTCCTGGTTGAATTTGGAATGATTCAGTATTTTTTTTTCCTTTAGTCTTCTGTTCTTCTCAATGGAATATAAAGTAGTTAATTAAATGTCTGTATTAGGGTAGAGAGTGTGTCTAAGAAGAGAAACTGCATTGTTATTTAATTTGATCCCATTTGGAAATGTTTCTTCATTGTTCAAATTAAAATACAATTATTTATTGTACATCATTCTTATTTACTTATATATTTTTATCTCTTCTAAAAAAAAAAATTTCCCCCCTAATCTGCCTGCCATATTGTAATCGTGTTAATCTTTTCTGTCCTTGAGTTGATCAAAGGATTTAATATTAAAAAACAGACTTTAACATTAAAGACATACTTTTAAGAAATCTGTTTAAAGCAAAGAATCCAGTAGAGGTATGAATTGAGCCAAGTTGTTTTCTAGTCAAGAAAAATTTTCCTTTAAGGAAAAACATCCCCTGTTCATGTGATGACCAGTCACTTAAATTCAGTGTACTCTTTCTCAAGATTATGACTTCTGTTTCAATGCTGAGAATTTCTACAATTATGTAAGATCTTAAAATAGCCCTGGTCTTTTCTCTGATGGCTGGTGTTCTGCATCACTTACTGCTTTCAAACAGTATTTTTTAAAGTGATGACAGTTATTCTGAGGAATAGTGACAGCATATATAAGACTTTTTTTCTTCATCGATACATAAGAAAATAATTTTAAGACTGAGTGTCTTTCCTATAGCATCCGAGGATGAATTGCACACAATATGAAATTATGTAGCTCAAGACAAATAATTTCACAGATACTGCTGTTACTAACGGACTGGAGAAGCAGCATTGGTGACATTTTATGAAAGGTGCATGATGCATTATAATTCAGTGTAGCCTATATATGGATGTAGGAAAGAATTTTAGAAAGTAGGAATATTTCTAGTCCACATTTTTTGGAAGGAGGGAATAATCCTTCCTTTCCTATATATCAATTTGTTGGCTCCTCCCTTCATCATCTTAAAGAAAAATTTATGAAGTAAATTAAGATCCACTGGCAATGGGGGAAAACTGTGTTCCCAGGTTTTGGAGTGTATCCATGTTGGCCCATTCTGGCTTTTCAATTCAAGGACTAATTCTTTTCAAGGTAGAAGTAACAAAGAAAATGAACCATAAAACAAAGAAAATGAACCATAATACAAAAGAAAGTCAAGACAATCAATATAAATACATCAAATAAATCAATACAAATGTTTAAGAAAGATAAAATCAACATGATTTTTTAGAATACTAAATATCAAGAAATGTATTTGATATATAAAGGGTTTATTTTCAGGCCTTATTTTTACATTATTGTTTCCAATTATTTAATAGTATTAGCTTTTTTTTTTTTTTTTTAGATTTTATTTATTTGTTCATACAGAACTGGGGTATAGGCCAGAGGCTCAGGGGTGGGGAGAGGCTTCACCAGAGACAGAGGGGGGAGCAGAACAGGCAGATCAACGAAGTACACTGCTGAGGGGAGCAGCGAGCCGGTCAGGAGAGGTCTGCCACTCCATGTGGTCACCTCCTGGGCAGGAGGGAATCGAACTCATGCGGAAGTGGCTTTAGCTTCTTAGTGCTGTGCTTTAACCCGCTGCGCCACCAGGGAGGGCCAGTATTAGCTTTTTTAACCACAGTTAATAAAACTTTTTGAATACAAGTTAGATAGAGTACATAATTGAATATCTGTTAATTTTTAGTGAAATTTTGACTATCTCTATTGATTCTGTTTGCAAAACCATCAAATGTTTATGATTTTTCTTGAAGGTAGAAGTGCTGAGATGATATCTAGGTCAGAAATGACTACAAAATACATTCTTCTATCAGTTTATTTTGTGACTCCCAAGATATTTTATCAAATTGTTTTTCTTTTTTTTTTTAATTTAAGCTTTTTTTGTATATTTGATATATAAAAATGTAAGATATTTATTGCTACACTGCAGTGATTTGTGAAAGGGTCCACAACCACCCACCCCTCACCCCCCAAAACTGTCCTGTCATGGATTTTCTTTTTTTCTGTTTTTGTGAGAAGACATAAGTTTTGCTCTCTTAACTAACTTTATGATATAATATAATGCTATTAACTGTAGTCATCATATTTTACATTCCCAAATCTCATTCATATTATAATTAAAAGCTTATACCTTTTGACAAGATAAAGGACCTTTCCCTATTTCCCTCCCCTTCAGTCTCTGACAACTAATTTTCTACTCTCTTTGTATGAGTTTGACTTTTTTTAATTTTAGATTCCACTTGTAAGCAACACCATGTAGTATTTATTGTTTTCTGACTGGCTTATTTCACTTACCATAAAGCCTCAAGGTCTTTCCATGTTGTCACAAATGGCAACATTTCCTTTTCTTATGGCAGAATAATATTCTATTAAGCATATAGAATATCTACTTTATACAATTATCCACAAATATTTATGCTCATAATGAACACATACTTTATTTAGAATTCTTTTTTGTTTGAGATGAGTATTTGGAAACAGTCTTTGGAATCTGACTGATAAAGACAATCAAGTCATCTAGCAGAAATAATCAATTTTGTCTGTATGAACCTGGGGGCTCCGGAAGCCTCCAGCATCTGTAGTATCTGAATTTCCTCCCTTCCTCCCTCCCTCCCTCTCTTTCTACCTCCCTTCCCTTACTGTTTCCCTCCTCTTCTTCCCTGCTCTTCCCTTCCATTTTCCTTTATTCCCTCTTTCCCTTACCTCTCTTTCCTCCTCTTTCCTCTCTCTCTCCCTCCCACTCTCTACCCTCCCTTTTTTTGTCTTTTCCTTCCCCCTTAACCAATATTTGAGTACTATTTATGAGCCAGAAAGTGAACAAAATATAATCTGTACATCTAAGGAGCTTAGAGTCCAAATATTTGTATGATGCCAGGGGTAAAGTGTGATATTTTTATAAAGGGGATATTCAGTGATAAGAGCTGCTCATTAAATACATTACAGGCAGTATATACTCAACAGCTTATCTAATAAACATTATGAATACCCTATTTCAAGCACTACTCAAAAACCAGGATAAACTGCAGTGAACAAAACTAAGCCATTTGCTTTGGTTACTGCAGGAGTTGCTGTGACTGTACACTGCACAGCTCTCAGTCTATGTTTACATAGACTATGATAGGTGCCCCTAGGGATTATGCATGGAGCAGCTCGGCTCTAGTAGTAGCATGCAGTCTTGAGGAAAGAGAATTCTTATTTGTTATAATACCTTTTTAAAAAGATTTTATTTATACAGAACTGGGTGCAGGGGTGGTGAGAGGATTCACCAGAGAGAGTGGGGAGCAGAACAGGCAAATCGACAAAGTACACTGCTGAGGGGAGCAACAGGAGAGACAGGAAAGGTCTGCTGCACCATGTGGGTCACCTCTAGGACTGGGGATCAAACTCACACTGAAGTTTGGCTTGGCTTTGCAGTGTAATTCCAACCTGCTGCACTACCAGCAGGTTGGAGCTGGGTTATTTGTCATATTTTTATTTATTTATAAGACTATAATATGGGAGTACTTTGGAAAAAGTAAAGCAAGTTAAGAGGGAGGAAAAAAACCTTAAGGAGCTGTTTTAGATGTAGTGGTCACAAGTATCCCCTATTGGTTAATAATTGGGAGAGAACCCTAGGATATGTCTGGAGGTGGGATCAAGCATGCAGTGGAAAGGTACTGTGAACAAGGGCAGTCATTCAAGGGATGTCTAGGAGACCCATGTAGCTCAACTGTAGTGAGTGAAGAGGAGCAAGGTGGAGAAAGACTAACAAGAAACTGAATCATGCAATGTCTGTGAGACTGATGAAACTTTTTTTACTCTGAGAGAGGTGGAAAACAGTCAGTAGGCTTCAACTAGAGGAATGATTAGATCTAACACATATTCTACCAGAATCATTCTGACTTCTATTCTTAAATGTTTTAAGTTGCAGGAGGACAATAGCAGACTCCAGGAGATTATGGTGATAATTTCCATGAGAGGTGATCATGGGTTGGGCTAGGTGATGGCAGCAAACATGGTAAGGGGTTAAATTCTCATATTTTAAATGCACAGTAGTAATTGAAAATAGATTCAAAATGGAACATAAGGGAAGGAGAGGAGTCAAGTATGACACTAGATTTTTTTCACTCGAGCAATTGAAGAAATGGAGTTGTGTTTATTGAGATAGGGAGGAGCAGTCTGAGAGGATATCAGGAGTTCTAAATTAGCTGTGTTGAGTTTGAGCTACCCATTAGAAAAACAAGTAGAAAAATCAAGGGAAAAGTTGGACATGTAAGACTAGAATTTAGGGGAGATATTAGGACTGGAGTTATAATTTGGGACATTGTTGATATATAGGTAATTAAAATCTTGAGACAAGACAAATCATCTAGAGTAATTGTTCCCAACCTGACGGTACATAGCAATCACCCATGAACCTTTTAGAAATACTAAACCTTATCTGAGACTAACCTTTATCCCACACTAATTAACTCAAAACTCTGGGGCAATCAATTTCCCAACTGACTGCTGAGAGGAATTAGGAGTTGAGAACCACTGACTCAAGGAATCAATGAAGAAATAAAAGGGATGGAGAGGAACTAAGTTCTGGAAGACTCCTGAGTTCATAAATCAGGATGATGTAGAGGAGCCAGCCAAGGAGACAGTGACTGAGTAGGGGGATGAGAGGATGGTTATGGCCAGTAAGTGGTGAGTACCCTTTATTTGTAAAGGGGTAAACGGCAAACATTTTGACTTCATGGACCTTACAATCTCTTGTCACTCCTGTGCTCTCCTGTGACCTGAAAACAATCCTACATGCTGCATCAATGAATTTGCCTGGTGCTTTCTGTACAAAGTAGTTGGAGGCCACATATGGTCCATGGACTAGAGAATCTGCCAACCTCTGATGCAGACTATCCCAAGATTAGTATTGGTGGTCTCCTATTGGGTTATCTCTGGGGCAGGATCAAACGTGTGCTGAAGCGACTGCAGCTAATTTCATAGT
>NW_004567105.1:51483877-51571036 GCF_000260355.1 Condylura cristata
GAAGTACACTGCTGAGGGGAGCAGCGGGCGGGTCAGGAGAGGTCTGCCGCACCATGTGGTCACCTCCGGGGCAGGTGGTAATTGAACTTACGCGGAAGTGGCTTTAGCTTCTCAGTGCTGTGCTTTAACCCGCTGCGCCACCAGGGAGGTCCCCATATTTTTTAATTGAATCTGTTGTGCCTAATATAATGTTTGTATATTGGGATTCAAAACTGGTATAGATTTTTATAATTTCACAAAGCCTTTTTCAGATTTGATACAATGCAAGAAGAAATAAGCAATCCAAAAGGAGCTCATGAACATATTGGTTAATGTTTTCTTTTTAATGTTGAGTATACTACTGCTTTCAACATGGGGTCAGAGTGCATTATTCTCCAAGAACTCTTAGAAGTTCCTCAACAAAGTAAAAATACAACTACCATATGATCTAGTAATCCCATTTCTGGGTATTTACCTAAAGAAGATAACAATACTAATTAGAAAATATTTATGTACTCTTAATTTAATTGCAGCACTATTAACAATAGCGAAGTTATGGAAGCAACCCAAGTACCTAAAAATGGTTAAATGGGTTAAGGTGTTTGTCAGTTTTTTAAAGATTCATTTATTTATGCATACAGAACTGGGGCACAGGCCAGAGGCTTAGGGGCAGTGAGAGGATTCACTAGAGACAGAGTGGGGTGCAGAACAGGCAGATTGTTAAAGTACACTGCTGAGGGGAGCAGCGGGCACTGAGGGGAGCATTGGGAATGACAGGAGAGGTCTGTTGCACCATGTGGATCATCTCTGGGGCAGGATCAAACGTGTGCTGAAGCGACTGCAGCTAATTTCATAGTGCTGTGCTTTAAGCAGTTGCGCCACCAGGGAGGACCCAAGATGTTTTTTCCAGTATGGTAACAGAGGAGATTTTTGCTTCACACCTGGGAGGGTAATATAATAGTTAACCAGAGAGAGTCCCACAGCACACCATGAAACAGAAGCAGCATATGACCACCAGAACCAATATAGACTGTACAGAGGAGACACAAAGGCTAGTCACACTCACTGAACAGGAGATGGGTGGACAGAAACACCCATGTGGTTTGGGATTGAAGGAACAGGTGGTAGGGATGCCAGCTCAGCCAGGTATGTTGGAGAAGGAGAGAGCAGAAAGGTACAGGGGCACACATCCTTGAAACACAGGCAACCCCTGCAGAGAACCTACTTCTTGCTTTATGCAGGTCAAGTGTCCAGGAAGGAAAAGCACAAAGAAAGCAATATAGACAGCACTCCTGCTAGGCCTGGCACTCCCAAACTTCAGGTCTGGCACCGACTTCATGAAGTGCACCATCAGTGGACAGAAGGCAGGGTCTCAGATCTGGAACCTCAGAGAGGAGGGATGTCCACAGTGTGATAAGCACAAGTCAAGCCCCTCCTGAGGACATTCACACCAGCAACTGGACTTCTGTCCCAGATTCCAATCACAAATACTTAAAGATTATATTTCCCTATCAGAGGGCTCAAAATTGCTATAGTACATTCAGAAAGACAAACATTCAGAAAATTAAGTCAAAATGACACAAAGAACCCAGGAAAGCTAATCAGAAAGGTACAACAATAGTCAGAAAAACAAATTAATGAGGTCAGAAATAAAATTAATGAGCAGAATGTAGAATTTTGAAATTACGAGAAAATAAGAGATGTAGGAGTTAAGGAGCACAAAAAAAAAAGGGTATTTTAGAAGTAAAAGTGACATCTATGGAATAGGCCAAAATTCGGATCAAAGCAGTGGCCTCAAAGATAGTAATGCACAAAGGACCCACATGCTGCATGGATAAACCTTAAAGGGAGTATATTAAGTGAAATAAATCCAAAGGAAAAAGATGATCAAATAAATAAAAGCAAATGCTTAGACTGTGACAGAACTATTATGGTGGGTTAGGGGTCAGGAAAGGGTTGGTGGATATGACCAGTGGTACATATGATATGATATGTCAATTGCTGAGGTGAGAAACCTATACATTGTAGTATAGACTTAATGTTAACTCATTAAAAAAAAAAAAACCAGTTGTCAGAAGCAACAGGGATGGTACAGGGTGGTAAATCAAGTGGGACCAGTTGTATGGTAATGAGGGTGAAAGCAATGATTTTGATGGCAGATATAATGTAGCATATACAGATGTTGAGTTAGAAGGCTAGACAAGTGAGACCTATATAATACTATAAAGCAATAACACAAATAAAAAACAAGTCCTGTTAAAACCACTTACTTTGAGGGAGTTTTGAAATGGGGGTACATGTTGAATTCCAGAATTTGAATTCTATTTTTGCATGGATCTTTTCTGAAGTTGGACATGATAAAATTATATGCTGAGCAAGGGAACTAATAAGCTTTTAAAATCTATGAACCAAAAGAAATGATAATTCAAATGTCTCTATTCTTGGGAAAGCACATAGCAGTGTATATAGAATGTCAATTCATCTTCTTTTATAAACAATTCTTAAGGTATTCTACTCTTTAAGAGAATGGTAGGTGGGTCATTTTCAAAACAGTTCCTACAGCACAAGAAATCCATTCTCCCTAACGATTTCCAAACCTATTGCCCAAATTTAATGAATGCCAATAATTGCAGTAAAATGAGAAGCTGCAAAGGCAAGAAATGTTGAATTGAATATGCAAGCTAATACAGCCAAAATTGTTTTGAAGTAGGAATTAGAATGGCTTGAATCTCTCACCCAAAAAGGAAAAAGACCCTTAAACAAAAACATGTTAGGGAAATAAATCCATTAATATGATTATCTCAATTTCTATCTTCAATCATAAATTTTTGTTTCATCTTACACGCTACCTCCTCCTTAGGGACTCATTAAACTTCAAGGTGGCCAATGTTCTGGATTTAGAGTTTACCTGGCATTTTTCTGAAAGACTTCGTAACATTTGCATCTAAGGGAGATTGAAGGTCCTGCAGAAGGGAGAAATGGAGGGTGGCTATGAGTGCTCATCATGTCTATTAAAGATGATCTGGATCAGCTGTTAGAGTCCTTCAGCAAGAAGCTTAAACATGATCAGCAGTATTTCTAAGGCCTTTCATCTGATCAGGCTGATTCTCAAGGGGACACTAGAAGTGGAACTTGTATTATCTTGTTTCTGAGAATCTATGGACTCAAATCTTCAATTGTTTTCATTCTAACCTTCACAATCTGTTTTTCTATTGTTCTGATGCATCTGTGCTGTAAATTCTCTTGAAATATAATAAAATCTTGATTCACTAAGTTAAAACTAGAGAGAAGTTGCTTTCCTTTCATGCATTCTGCAAATTGCCTTTTGCCATTAGCTAGTAGTGGTTCCCTTTGCAGTTTTCAGGTCTCTGGGAGTTTTCTTTGCACTTTCCTTCTGGTTTGCTTTTGAACTATCATTTCCACATTGTCTTTCACTTACTTGCTTGGTAGGAAAAAAATTCCCCAACTGTCCTATCTGAAAAGTATCCCATATGAGACAGGAACGTGGATGCCATTTCTTCCTGTGCAAAACCACAAAGTTCCTCTTAGCAGCAACATCGAAGGCTGATCATTTAAAAATCATATAATCAATCATTTTTAATCCACCTCTTGAGGAATGACAAGGTAGTGAGTTCTCTGGGCACTGAGGTTGGTCACAGATACTGCAATTGATTCTCCCTTTTGAATTTCATGTTCTTACTCCAGTTATTAAAGATGGCAAACCTTAATCCAGTTTTCTAAATCAAATATAGTTTGAAGATCACTTGCTTTCTTTCATCTTAAACGCCAAAGCCAGCCACAGTCATGTAGCCTACAGGAATCTCCTACTTCCTTCTTAACATCTAGCAATGAATAGGCCGCTGCAAACTTGAAACTGAACCTGAAATTCAGAGGGTCCCACAATATTACTTTTCTGGCTAACACTGAGCTTGAGACCAGACCTGCACACCTCTTGAAGATTAACTGAAGACCATGTGGGTGACCTCAGGTTTTCTGAATTGCTGACTAATTCTATAACACCCATTGCTTCCCCAGAGAAAAATCCATTCTTTCATTATAATGGCTCTACCACATGTCAATTACAAAATGGATCAATTATAAAACATATAATCTGTATAATAAACAAGATATCTGCCCCATAAAATTTACATTCTTTTGGAAAACTATAAACAAAAAACAAATAAGCAGTGTGCTTCTGAATTATTATTAAGTACAAGAAAGAAAACAGGATGACATGATAGAAGATAAAGAAAGGGCCCCTACTATAGAAAAAGTAATCCTAGAAGGTCATGGGTTATTTTGAGAGGAACTGTAAGGGTAAACACTGCACAACTAGCAGTTTTATGATCATCTTATTGGTGTAGTCTGATCTTGGGGCATGCATCAGTTAACAAGAGATAAATGATACACTTAAGTGGGGGTGTTGGGAAGAATCTAACGAGGGACTACAAAGTTGTGAGTAGGATAAAGTGGAACCAAAAAATATTGGTGATGATCCCCCTACCACATGTAGGCATGGAGGTGTCAGGAGAGGTAGGAGGTTACAGTACTTGGAATGGGTTACTATAGCTGTAGAAGAGAGGTAATCAAGAGTTATGGATTTAACAGTGCTAGTAGCTGGACCATGCCTGGCAGAAACAAAGACCCACATTCACTCCCCTCTTCTTTTTCAGTTTCCCCCAGTGAACATAATTAGTGAAGCCCAACCAGAAGCCAAAAGACAAAGAAATCATGATATTCCAGTCCACATAGATCATCCTCCCAGGCAGAGAGACAAAGGGGAAAGGAGAGTGCATGTGGGGAGGTCATGGGAAAATAACTGTCGTAAGATGAACTAGGTTATGATACTGCTGTATTGTTACCCACCATGTTGAAACATGAATTAAAAAATATTCAAGTGAAGGAAGAAGGAAATTAATACACATCTAATACCTTGTCATAAATGTGTCCTGGCAGGCAGAAATTTTATGCTGTAGGCCCAACAAGATGGCCTGCCTTCCCATAAGACATAATGGTCTCTAACTCAATAAATAAGGTCCTCCCCACCTAGTGCTATTCTAATGCAAACCCTATTATAATGAGATTGTGCTGTGCAATATTTTAGAGAAATCAAGGCGTTCTGGCAATTATAACAGCATACTTTTTAAACAAGAGGCCACCAACCATTTGAATGACAGTTTGAGACATTCAAGATGACAGGCTTTGGTAGCTTAAGCTGTGGTTTATCCTGTGTAAAATGAAAATTGCCTCCTGGCTGGTGTTGCATAAATTTGGATTGCAGGTAATAAGTGACAAGATGAATTTTCCTTTCTAATCAAATCACTTGTCACCCTTCAGTCCACTTTCAATTACTTGTGCTATCTTTAGCATTCAAGATATATTTCTATTTATGTATCAAGTTACAGGAAACTATTTAAGGGCTGGAGAGGAATTTTCTTTTCGTGATGTACCCCCTCAGTTTCAAAGTCATACACTTGTGGTTTATTTCAATTCAAATCAACTCTACAATTTGGCAATTATTTATTGAATGTCTATTCTGTTCAGACAAAATTGAAAGTAATAAAATTACCTTTGAAGTCCTAACTCACCCAGTGTGGACTGCACATGTCTTTTGTGTTTACAGTTCATCAAGTTCTCCATATTCTCGTTATTTAGTCCTCTGTGATTCACAATTAATACTTAAATTTCTTACTTGAGTATACCAATATAGCATCACCACCTTCCTCCCTATTTGATCAGTGTGTTTCACATCTTGGTCATTGTTTGAAGTATCTTAGAGTCACTCACACATTTTTTTTCCTTAGGTTTTGCCAACTCACATTGACTATGGCGGGCTTACATCCATTGGTATTTTTTAAGATTTATTTATTTATGCCTACAGAATTGGGGTACAGGCCAGAGGTGTAGGGACAGTGAGAGGATTCACTAGAGACACAGTGGGAAGTAGAAAAGACAGATCAACAAAGTAAGTGCTGATGGGAGCAGTGGGCTTGACAGGGGAGGTCTGCTGCACCATGTGGAATCTCCCTGGCCAAGCTCAAACTGGTGCTGAAGTGGCTGTGATGAGCTTTGTAGTGCTGTCCGTCTGTCCGTTGCACCACCAGGGAGCCCCCTCTTGATCTTTGAAGTAATAAATGTAACAGCAGAATTGCAAGCTCGCATGGTGGAGATATGGAAGTTGAATTTGCCTATAACTCCATTGTTTTTTGCCAAATACCATGGAAACACAAAGATGAGCCTTGGGCAGTCTCTGAATGATAGGAGATGCCAGCTTTATGGGACATAGATGGAAAAAATTACTAATAAAAAAGAGTAACAGAAGGTATAGTAATCTCCAAAGGAGCAGAGGGAGGAGTTAAACTTGAGGACTGTCAGAAGGGTTAAAGGCAGAGGTGTCACTTAAGTAGAAAGGTAAGTTTTCAAGGGACATATGTGGAAGGAAAGGGAAAATCAGGCAGAATGAACCTAACAATACTCAGATCTGGGAAACGGCGGGATGTTGAGGGAATGTGAAAATGCTTGAAGTTTCCATTGCTTGGATAAAGCAGTGTGCAGGGGGCAGGGTGAGGGGCATTTAGTGACAAGAATAAGGCTAATAGAATAAAGTATACCTCAACTCCCAGGCATGAGGAGCAAGGACTAACTCAAAGTGAGGGAGAAGTTCTCCCATGTCTCTGCACAAAGGAGGCTCCTGGCCACAACTAGTTGCTGTGCTATTGCACAACTGCCACACCCCTGCCTGGGCTGGAAGTTTAATAGCAGCTACATAGATGCATGCTGCTGGCCTCTAACGTAGGTTCACTTAGGTCCTTGTTACAAAATCTATCTCCTCAAGGCACGGCTCTGTATATAAAAATTATAGGGCATAGACTTTGGACATGACTTCATCCAACCTGTAGCCCTCATTTGGCACTATAATCAGTAAGAAAGGAATGAGGGAGGTCAGGGAAGGAGGCAGTCTTTGTGGATAGAATGCATAGATCCTGAGAAACAGCTCCCCCCACGTCCCCTTTTCCACCCATGATTAAAATTAGGGTAGTATTCTGTCCAGAGTGTGAATCTGCAGCTCTCAAGTCATTCTGCTCCTGCCTGCACTCCTGGAGAAAACTACTGGTCACAGAACCCACATACCAGTGCAGGACTTCCACTGAGGGGTTGGTCCTAGCCTGAGCTCGAGGGAAAGCTTTGACTGAGGAACTGGTTCCTGGGGAAAGAGGTTGTATAGATCTCCCCACTCATCTAAGAGGCTTGAAATCTTGGTACTTGCTAGGAGAAAGCTCATGGCCCCTATCTGGCCAGTTCCTGCCTCCCACCCCTTAAAGCACATGAGCTCTTATTATCCAAAAGGTTTAGAGGCATCAGTTTATAAAGGAGCAGATACTGTAGGATCCAAGGTAAACAATTTAGAATTAAATTCTGCAACCCTTAATCTTAATATAAGATCAATACACCATGTCAAAGAAAGAGCTTTTTATCTCAACTCATAAAAATTAAAAATGAAGAGACAGAAGATATATCACAATGATGGAACAAAAATACCCCAAAAAAGTAGTTCCAACTGAATTATGAAATTCATCTAATTAAAAACTTAAAGCAAGAGTCATAACTAAACTTAGTTAAATAAAAAATTTAACTTACAAGCAAATTTCAGGAGAGAGAAGACGTCAAAGGGAATAATGAATTTGAAGAATTTGATGACTGAACCAAAAGACACAATAGAATGAATCAGCAGCAGTTCGGTAGAAATGTTGGTCGAATCAGAAAGCTTGAATACACAGTAGTGGAAAACACACAAACAGACCACTAAAAGAGAAAACAGAATTTAAAAGTTTTTTTTTAATTGTTATTTTACCTCAGAAAAAAAAAATCAGTGAAATCCCAATCAAAATCCCAACAAGTAATTTTGTGGCTGTGCCTAGGCTGATTCTGAAGTCCATTTGAAGAGACATTTGGGGTAATCACCAAGGGATAGTGGGAACAGAGAGCAGAGGAACGTGTATGCCAGTGAGGATCACTGACAGTGACAGTGAAGGGGCAATTTATGCTGCTGTACTGGCCCAAATACAACAAAAAACTGTGTTTTCAGGCTCCCTAGCGCACACACAGGCTGCTCAGTCTGTGAGGTAAAGAGGGAGTCACTGCTCACACATGGAATATCTGTCGTGGGAGCTTTGCTACCAGTTTTGCTTTAACTACTCTACATTTTGCAGATTGCAGAAGATATAAAGCTTTACCTATTCGGCACAGTTTTCTCTATGTCTGGGGAAAAATCTACTTCATCTTAATCTCTCCTTCTCCTTCTGTACCCAAATGCATACATTCTTCACCTTGTGGAGAATCCTGGGCTTTGTATGCATGACTAGGGGCCACATATCCAAATGCATCCTTAGTACCCACCACAAAGCAGATGAGGAGTAATGCGATTTTAGAACTAGGTGCTTTCAAATACATCATTAAAGGACAGTAAAAATTTGTGGACTGACGCTCCCATGTGCCTGCTATTTGTCCTAGGCCAAGTATATAACCTAAAGAAGCTCCTTTCCATATCTTAACATGTATCTTAACATGGTGACATTGATAACAATAATGTTTTTATGTTTTTATGAAGAGTATAAATAGATATGTAAACCATTTAATTCAGGACTATGATGCATAGTCTTCAATAAGTATTGTTTATTCTTTTATTATAATTAATGTTATGTTTGTGATTAACCTTATTAATAAACATAAGTGCCTGGAATGAAATCCATACCGAAGAAATATTCATCCATTCTGATTCTCTCTCAATAAAATTAGATTCAGCATCTTCTAAAACTGGAGCAATTATGATACATAGAAAAAGTGTACAGTGGTTGCAAACAGCATGAGACATTTCCAGAGAAGGTACATGGATTGCATAAGTGCCAGTGGAGATGATGAAAAGTGGATGAATTAGAGAGATTTCCAAACAATAAAATGAGTGAGAATTGGTGACTGGTTAGAAATAGAAGGTGAGTTCATGTACACGTTAGTTTTCCTACCAAATAACAAACCTTTTCTGTACATTTCAACAGTTAAATATTGCAGTAATAATGCCAGATAACAAATAACCATGGATTAGCAATGGCATATAATAAGCATTCTTTGAACTTGTGAGTGTACTTAACCAATCAGATAGCACCACTGACCTGGGCCAGACTTCACTAACCTCAGCTGTGCTTACTCATGCAACTCCCTGGCAAGATTTTCTGGAACCTGTTGGTTAATGGTGGTTGAATGTTGGCTGGGTAATAGAGTGACTTAGCTGTCTTATCATCCAATAGCCTGGCTGGACTTGCTCACCAAAAGGCAGCAGAACTGGCTATACAATGGGTACAGATGCTGTCCTCCGTTGAAGAATTAAGGGCGTTTTGGAATTCACTTTGACACACACAACACAAATCATGCCTCTATGGAGAAGAAAAAATGTCAGCCCATAACTGCAGTCTCCATTTATGTTCATCGGGGTCATCCTGTGACTTACTACAGATTGACTTTCGATCATAAAAGCATTTATGTTTTCTCTAATGACTGAAAATTGAATTTTCAACTACTTGAAGGCAGGGCTCTTGTCTAACTTCTACCACCACATCAGAGATCGCAACTTGGCAGAGGCAATCTTGAAAAGCTATAGACAGATCACATTGTTGTAAATTGATTCTACTTCCCCAGGAAATATGCTCTTTTTGTTCTCATCATTTCTAATCGATCTTGGCAGGATCTGTGAGCCTCTGTCATCTTTTAACCCTCAGCTCCGTATATTTCTTTGATTCCAACCTCTCTGACAAGGTGATTTATAGTGATTTTTAAAACAAAATTTCTACTTATTGAAGGTATTCATTTATAAAGGAAATGAGTGACATATCTTTTTTTCAATCACTTGTCTGCTTTGGACAACAAGGTTTTGTTTTGTTTATAATGGAGGTGGTGTGTGTCAAACTGATTTCTAAAATGCCCTTAATTCTTCAATTGAGGACAGTATCTGTCCCCATTGTATGGCCAGTTCTGCTGGCTCTTAGTGAGCAAGTCCTAGACATAGTCATTATTGGATGAAGACATGTAAATAGTTCCTGAAGAGTATTTCCATTGAGATTTTACTTAGAATCAAAAATGTCATCCTTAAACCATCAAACCACTGCTTGGTGATTAAGTGACTATACAATCCCTTTAGTGAGTATCCAGAAGCTACCCTTCCAGTAGACTTACAAACTGTAACTCTAGGGCTATAAAAAAAAATTCATCCATCCATCTGTTCAGTGAGTGACATCTAAAATTGACAGTATACAAAGGCTCCAATTACATAATTAAAACTAAAGCTTGAATTGCAAATATCTCTGCTGGTTTTAACACAGTGACTTGCATTTCAATTAATAATATATGATTGGATAGGAAGATGATGATAGATAAAATTGATAAGATATCATCTATTATTTCTTGTTTATTCTTTTATTCATCAAAAATATTCTGAGCACTCAGTTCATTTCTTCTATCTTTTATTGGTTTTAGATGTTTCCTTTCTTGCTTGTTCCCTATCTTCCTTTCTTCTTTCAATTTTTTTTTCTTTTCAATTCAATGTGTCATCAAAACATGAGCCATAAACTTCAGTAAAAAAAAACTCTTAAAAATCGAAAAGACCGGCCCTTCCTGGTGGCTCAGCGGGTTAAAGCACAGCACAAAGAAGGTTAAACCACTTCCGCATGAGTTTGATTCCCACCTACCCTGGAGGTGATCCACATGGCGAGGCAGACCTCTCCTGACCCTCCCGCTGCTCCCCTCAGCAGTGTACTTCGTCCATCTGCCTGTCCTGTACCCCACTCTGTCTCTGGTGAATCCTCTCACCCTCCGCATCTCTGGCCTGTCCCCCAGTTCTGTACGAATAAATAAATCTTTAAAAAAAAATCGAAAAGACCAACTATGATGCTAAGGGTGTCTTCCTGTGAATACATTAGTTAGGTCTAATGTATTAAGTATGCCCCTTTATTCTGATGCTTTACCATCTGGGAGTTTTGTTGGCCCTGGAAGGAAACTCTGTCCCACAGTTGCCTAAATACATGAGAAAAACTGCCTCAGGAGTGTACCTTTCACATGTAAACCAGCAAATCCCAACCTCCTTTTTTTATCTCACTCTGATATTCTAGGCCAATATTTCCCTGTCTTAATTACTCTAGGACAAGGTACCAGTTGACCAGTGACCAGGGTCAAACCCATGCCCCCAGAGTTCACTGAAGTTATTCAAACTAGTCAACGCTATGCCCGATTATCCTGCCTCATTTATTCCTTCCTGCAGAAGCCACCATAAAGGGTCTTGCTCCTTCTGCCTCCTGTCTGATCCCGGTGTTCCTCTGTGTGACCCTTCATGGAATAATCTGTGAGCATACAGATATCTGTCTTCATGACCATCATTTCCATGTATGCATGTATTACATGTCAAATACCAACTGTGTTTTAAAAATCTTTAAATTCTAGGAATCAAAGCCTGTACATCAAGCAGATTCCTCTTCCTAGCCCCATCGTGACCGCTAGGATGTGAAAAAAGTAGATGCACATGATACCTATGAGAGACAAGGAAAACTGCCCAAAAGATGTTTGAGAGATGCTTTGAATATCCTTAATGCCAGTCCCTGTACTACCCAAGTTTCCTACCCTAGGAGTGGATGGGAGAGCCTGCCACAGCAGGCATACTGCGGTGGGGTCAGCAGTGTGCAGTCACATTCTCTGGTGAAAGGTTTGGAAACAGGAAAGTTGAAAAAGGTATGTTCCTGTTACCTGCTGGTGAGTGTGAGGAAATACATGAGCTACAACTTTAAGCATATAAAAGTTCCACATAGCTCTTAGGGAAGTTTCTGTTACAGATGGGACTTGTTTTGGACCTTGAAGGATGAACCGAGGTTTATGTGAAGGTCAGAATAGGAATCATAAACAGAGGAACTATTTCTTTGCCAAGTGTGAGAAAGGTATGTAGAGGTTGTTTTTAGAATTTGATAGTGTTTCTGTGGTTTTGCATTTTTCCTGAGTTTTGTATTTTCTCCATCAGCCACTCTACATCGTCAGCAAATTTCAAGTGATGAACAGAATTGCAGAGTTGCAATCTGTCAGTCTTGGGACACAAATCATCACTTGGGATTATGAGATGGCAACTATGTCGATGGGTTCTCCCTCCTTTTGAGCACTCAGAGTCTGTCTCAAGGGCCTGGGAGCTGGGCAGGGCAGGCAAATGGGAGAAAGCAAGACAATTTGCATATGGTATGACCCTTTAAGAACCTCTGACATAATACCAACGAGATGCAATGGAACTGATGTGCTCAGTTTTTAACAGTGCATTTGCCCCGTCCATTACTGCATGTCATTCCTCAGGAAATTGTTATGTGCCCAACCCAAAGCTTGGGAAAACTAGGCTGGGCGCAAAAGGGCATCATTCTCAAGATGCCAGTCATTAAGCACAGCAATCATACTTATGTAGTGGCCCAGATCTTTGACTCTCACTGACGCTTGCCAATACCAAATTCCAAAGGCTTACAATGTAGCCCCCTTAAAATACTTAAGGCACTACATTACTCCCAAATTGTTCTAGTCTCTACAGTCCCAAATGTATTCATTTCCAAAGGAAATGACTCTTGAGAAACTTAAGAGCCTCAATTATTCTAAATTACTCTGCAAGGCAAGCACAAAATTAATTGGGGCTCCTGTGTTTGGCGTCAGTCAAGCATACAGGAGAGAAAGTCATAAATAAAAAAACAAAAAAACAAAAACCAAATCCAACTCTTGGCCAAAGCCTCCAGAAAGTCTGTTTTCAGTTGGGTAAAATAAAGCCATACTAAAAAAACAAAAACAAATAAAGCCATACTAACCAGTTCAACGCATTTTATTAATTGAGAAAAAAACTAGAAACTAGAAAATATTTCAAGTAAATAAAACCCTGCTTAATAGGAAATTGCTTTTTTTTTTTAAAGATTTATTTATTTATTCATACAGAACTGGGGGACAGGCCAGAGATGCGGAGGGTGAGAGGATTCACCAGAGACAGAGTGGGGAGCAGAACAGGCAGATCGACGAAGTACACTGCTGAGGGGAGCAGAGGGCGGGTCAGGAGAGGTCTGCCACGCCATGTGGTCACCTCCGGGGCAGGTGGGGATCGAACTCATGCGGAAGTGGCTTTGACTTCTTAGTGCTGTGCTTTAACCCGCTGCGCCACCAGGGAGGGCCTAGGAAATTGCTTTTTATTAACACATGAGCAGAGTTATTTATTTCCTTAAGATATTAAAATAATTATCCTTATTTCCTGCTAGCAGGTCAGCAGTGTTTCTAGCTGAACAACATTTGAGGTTTATGCCTTTCCATAGGTTTATGGACCACCATAGCAACTGAAGACCCTCACTCCTCAGTTTGCTGAATACAAAATTAAAGGATGCATTAGAATTAAAGGATGCTGTTAGCAGATGAGATCTTAGAGAGCTCCTTTGTATAGACAATAATGGTGTGTTTAAATTGAAAACAAACAAAAGTGATCTGATCTAAATGTAGAAATAATGAAAATGATCAGTTATGTCCAGTGCTTTGGAAATTTTGTAACTTCTGAGGACCACCTTAAAATGTAGACATTGTTATCCTATTTCATTACTATTAATCCTGTGTCTCTGAGAGGTTAAGCAACCAGCAACAGATCACATAGCTAGAAAGTGATTGAGATGGGTTTTAAATTATACCTTCTCTGACCAAAACCCAAATTATATTGCATATACTACTTCCTTTCTAGGCCTCAGTCCTGACAACACATTAGGACCACGTAGGAAGCTTTTAAAACTACCAATTCCCAAGACATCCAAAACAGTAGGATTACAGCCTCAGAAAGGTGGAGGGAAAGAAAACTCTAGCACCTGTCAGGTGTAAAACTTTCCAGGTGGTTCTATTATGAAGTCAGGACTTAGAATCCACTACCTAGAGTCTGCTATCTCTCTTAAAGGTGTAAGATAAGGAATAATTTAAGGAATACTCTCCCTCTGTTCCATTAATTGAAGTAGTTTAAATAAAGACTAATTTGCATCATTTACTCAACTAATTTTCTGTTCTTAAGAAGTCATCCATCCAAATTTGGATGAAAAATCCCACATCACTTACTTTGTTTCTAGATTATTGTCAGATGATCATTTGTGAGATTTCTTTCACTCAGAAAGCATTTAGAGCCCCCTTTGTGTCCTTATTTTTAGCTATAACAGACATATAGCAAACTGAGTCACTATTCTCATGGAACTTAAAATTATTATTCCAACAAATAATGTTGTCAATACTGGGCATTGTAAAAGTCCTTGGTGTAGAATGACAAACAATAAACAGGTAGGTCAGATCCCTTTCAAAATGATAATCTTGTAGAGAGACAGGTGCTCAACATATAAATCAGAAAATAATATGTATTTCTAAATTATGGTACATATTCTGAAGGAAATAAACAGAGAGGGTCTCCTTTCAACTTGAGGTCAGGAGATTGTTTCCATAAAATATCTTCAAACTCATAAACCATTTGACAGTTCTTTGCTATATTCACAGTGGGTAATTTTATAACATTGAATATAGCTGGTGTATACTCCTTTATGATTTCTTTCAGCAGAGTGTGTTTGTATTGGAGAGACATCCTTTTGGTTGAGAATCTCAAGAGTGCCTTTCTTATTGTTAAGCATAATTCACATGTCTGAATATACCTGTGGTGTTTTTATGCACATGAAAGTTTAAGAATCGCTAAATTCAAGTTTTGGATCCTGAAGGACAGAAAGAATGTGTGATACATTTATTGTCCTTTCCAAAACTTGGCCCACCCTATTGTAGCACTTAGTAGGTGATCAATACACATTAGAGCTAATTGGATGAATTTTGATGTTCACAGATAATACCTATTGTTCTCTCCCCACAGTGTCTATCCATAATGTCTATATACTTCTTTTTCTTTTTTAAAAGAGCATGTGAATTTGAACCAACAAAACAGCAGAATATTATTTCCACATAAGGCCAGTGACTCGTTTGGGGTGAAGGCATTAAACCTACTTACTTGTAAGATTCTTTAAAATCATAGTGCAGGCCTACATTATCCCTGTTGTAAATTTGTCTATGGTGAGTTCTTAGTTTTTAATCAGTGATGTTAATTAATTACACAACTTCAGAAGCATTGAGAGGGAAGGATTCTACTTACTTTAAGTTCTCAGGAAAATCTGCTTTATTCATCTTTATTCATCTCTGCCTCCACTTAGCTTAAGTCATAGCATCTAGAGTCTAGAAGAAGCTCAATAAATGTTTATTGAAATGAACTGAATGTAGACAAATTGCTTTAATACTAAATACAAATGTTTACATTGTGCTTACCCATAATAATTAGCTTAGAAAATGTTAAAAGAAACTCTTACCCAGGCTGAATTTTAATGCAAGGCACATTTCTGAGCTGAGATTGATGTTCCCCTTAATATCTCTCATGAAACAAGACTAACATTTAAAACATTTAGTATGCCAGAAGCAATCTGGGAAATGTCAGTGTGCTTTGCGATTACGAGCTGGTCTAAATGGAAAAAAAAAAAAAAAAAAACTCCTGATAATAAACTGAGTTTATGCAAGCTGGGAAAATCTATTAAAATGAAGGAAGGCTGACTTGACTAAAATAAAAGGCCTAGACATATTATTGCCTATTAAAAGTTTTTCATTAATTATGGTATAAAGCCACAAAGAGTGATCCCATTTTGATAGGAGGCACTTAGAAGACAGTTGAGGTCTCAAGCTCAGCTGAGGCTGGGGCTGATAGAATTAGGTCAGCTCTGTCCTACCTCAGATCATGGGCTATATACTTAACCTTCTCTGGCCCTTAGTTCCTCTGTCCACAAACACATAATACTAACAACTTCATTGGGTGGATGATGGAATTACACATGCATTATAATAATGCCTTGCCAGAAGGTTGTAGATGGAAGTTCAGAACATCAGTATCATCTGAGAGCAGTTAGAAATGAAAAATTTTAAGCACCACCCCAGATCTAATGAAGTAGACATCTTCAGAAAGATAATTTGCATGTGCATTAAAGTTTGAGAAATGCAGATCTTAAGTATATTATGCATGCTAGACACAGTGAATGTTCAATTAATATTTGCTACTATTATTTGGAAAATTTCAGAAATATAAATAAAATACAGCTCTATCCACTCTCTCAAGAGACAGTCCAATGCATTTCTTTAGCATGTTAAATATGTTTGGAATTTTTTCACTATTGAAAAGCTCAGTGATCCTTTAAATATACAACATTCATTATGAAGGCTTTCTTACTTTGATGATCATTTGAAAAACCAGGTTGCAATCGTAAATACACTGTATACCTAAAAGCAGACTAGATTTTTCTTGTGACTACAAAATTATAGCATTATTAAAATTGGCAGGTTGATATTAAAAAGAAATTTAATATTAATTGACTTTTTTTCCCTCCCCACAGCCATAAAGAGAGATAGTGGTTTTAAATGGATTCTTCACACTCTGGCAGCTCGGTCATTGCTTTCCACACTCAATAGCTGGCAGCAAAAGATGGAACATAAAGCAAAGGTGAAAATTTAAGAGGTAATCGTTTCCAGTTTCCTTGATCCCACTTTAACAAAGATTGGAGACAGTGTATATCAGGTAAGGGAAAACAAATCTTTCCTCCTGAAATATTTTCTCTCCCACATCAATACACTTGTGTGTGCTGTCTGAAAAGCTCTAAGAGAAATAAGTACTTCAGCATTTGGCTTTGGGAATTCTCTATCTCTCCTGAGTAGGGTCTGAGAGCAGAGCTAATGCTATGCATTTCTTATAAGCTTCAAGTGGGAAGTAGAAACCACCGAGAAATTTCCAGAGGAGCACACTGACCCCATAGCAAATGGACTGAAGATGGTGTCAGACTGGAAAAAGTTAATTTATTGTAGTGTCTTCTAGAAACAGCCTCGTCAGTCATCTTAATCTTGAATCGGAATGCAACTTTCCTGTCTTTCTTCCGCAGCAATAACAACTGCAACAGAAAACATAGGAGGCGTCGCAGTGTAACTTTCTCAAAGGCAGAATCACAGGTATGCCCTCCCGTTGGCAATCCTGACCTGCATGGTAATTCCTCTCTGCCGCCCTTTACTAGTGCTCTCTGGTCACTTACGAACTGCTCCAACATGCTTTTGGAGATCCATCTTCTGCCATAGCTCAGTACACCATTTGTATACTGCATCCCATCATCAAATTTAAGAAGTACTTACTCATTTTCAGCAACCACTTCATGCAAAAGCCTCTTCACCAACACACACACACACACACCCTTCTTTCTTGATTTCTTTTGCATTATGTTGAACGATTTTACTTTTATGGGGTTCTAAAGATGTCTCAGATTTACTCAGGCCTCTTTGAAGTGTTTCCTTATTAGAAAGAGCTTTCCTGACAACACTGAGTGAAGTAACTCTCTCCTCTACCCCACTCCAGATGCAGAATTTCCTAGTTCCTAGTCCCTCACCCAGCTTCGTTTTTCTCCATGGCACTAGTCATGTGAAGTATATGCCTTGTAGTGTACTTATTGTCTGATTGCCCTAAATAAAGTATTAGTTTCACGAAGTTAAGGATTTTATGTTCCCCATCCCCACTCCCCTGATATATTTCTAGAACCTGAAAAGTAGCCTGACACATGGGAGGAGCTGAACAAATAAATGTAGTAAATGAATAATTTCAATTTTAGCTGTGCTCATGAACCAGTTTCAGAAAATTATAAATATAAATAAGATAATCGTGGGTTTGTGTGTGTTGAAGTCACCCACATAGCCTTCCTGACTTCAGATGTATTACTGTCTCCTGGAAGTAATCATGATCTTAAATTTGATTATACTATTCCACACACATACACACACACACACACACACACACATACACATACATATGTATGTATTCCTAAATGCAGTATATGTCTTTAGGTAGCTGTTTATTGTACTATAGCATAACATGACATGGCATGGCATAGTATGGTATTATTGTGTGGTTAAATAGTCGAGCATAACCATATACAAAAGAACAGCTTATGAGAATCACCAGGAGAATGTAAAATAAAAATCTCAATTCCTAGGTCCTATATGAATTTCATCTGAGAATCCCTGGGGATGTGACTGGCATTGTTTCTGTACAGCCCATGGGTGCTTCTATTAACAACCAGGCTTGAGGACCAGGGCCACTGCCCACAATTGAGTACAGTGGTCAGGAGTCAGACTCAGGAGCTGAAATGCAGGGTTGGAATCCTGTCTGAAAGTCTACTCAGTCTCTGGACCTCCCCCATATGCCACACATGGCCATCTCAGGTTGGAACAGCACACAGGATCCCTTCTCAGAGATACTGACCATGAATCCTGCCTCTTCAACCTCTCAAAGGCACTTTTCTCTGAAATATTTCTCTGAAATATTCTTCTGAAATATTCTTCTTTGGATAGGGTGTTTCCATCTAAGTCATTGACAATCTCCCAAAAAGTTTCTAATTCCTTGCTTTAAAACACTCATAAATGTTTCTGAATTTATAAAATTTTATTGAAATCCAACATATATAAGGAACAATACACAGATCAGAACTGGGCCACTTGATGAATGTTCATAAACTAATCACAACCAAATAACAAGTGTCTTGATTGAAAATAGAACTTCTCTAGTCACAGCAGGCCTTTCTGATCTCTAGTATGTGTCTGTCCAAGGATAACTAGTCTCAACATCCTAATATAATGGGTTGATTGTATTGTTTTTTTACTTTGCGTTAGTAAAATAGAAGCTACATTTCCTTTCACTCACTGTAATATAGAAAATACTACTTTTTAAAATCTTTAATTTAAAGATAAATATGCCTATATATATATTTCATGAAGGAAGGAAATCTAATTATCAATAACTTACTTGATTCACTATCTGATAAACTAGAGAAACAATATAAAATGGCTTATAATTTATTTGATATTATTACCCACATTTCTTCAAAGAGTAGACACTTTTACATTGCCTGTTTTACTAGCTCATAGATAGACCTGTTGCTGTATTTTGCATAATGTATTTTATATGGAAAACACCATGAGTGTTGACTGCAAAGTCATTGCTAGAAAGGAAGGTGAGGACAGCTCAGCATACTCTACTAGTAGATTATATACAGAATCATCTAAACTTCATTTTTATTTCATCTGGAGTTGTATATTTTCAGGAATAAATATAAACTCATAATGACCAATTTAACCTAATAAGAATATTAGTCTGAAGTACCTTTGGATTCTATTCTTCAACAACTTTTGAATGCTATAAATATTATATGGAGCAAGCTTGTCCTGAGGGATCTTCAGTTTCATGAGAGACAAATATTAATCAAAGAATGATGCAAACACATTTAAACAAATGTTTAGGTCCGAATGGAGGCAAGCACAGTCCTATGCAAGTGTATCAAAAGTGAAAACTGACTTGATGGGGAGAGTTACAGACAGATTCCCCAAGAAAGTGATTGTGATATTGATAATTAAATACAGAATAACGAAACAATGGTGATGGAACTTAAAATAACTTTGGAATTCTGTAAACTGCAGATGTAGAAACTGAGTTCAACATCTGAGGTTTCTGTTTCCCATCATCCCAGCTAATATCTACCAAACATCTGAACTTGTGTATGCATACACATATACACAAGTGTGAGCATATGCACACTGAAATTTCTCTTTATTACTAAAGAAGTTCCTGGGTGTTCTTAATGCAGTCAAGTAGATCAGGATCTCCAGTTTTATACCATTATATTACTTCTCATTTCTGAGCATTTGTGATAGACTTCCCACCCCCTCATCCATATTTGGAAAAGAATAACAAGAGATTATATTTGCCATGTGCTTTGCACATGCCTTGCACATTGTAAGTGTGCAATGAATATTAGCTCTTAATGCCTTTAGTATGAATAATCTCTGCCAACACATTCTAAGCTCTTTTAAGAGTAGGGACCATATGTCTCACTTCTCCCAATAGCCCTAACACTTGACTTGGTATTTGGCACTGCTAGGTCAGCATTGTACAGTGTTAAGTGTCAAGGTGCTAGAAACAGACTGTATGTTTGAAACCATTAGTAGAGATGTGACCTTGGACATGTTGACTTGGGCAAGTTATTAATGTTCTCCTTTCTGTATGTTTGATAAAAAACTAGACCCAATGATAGAACTTCACATAGGATTGTGAATATCTAGTGAGTTAGTTTCTAACAGAAAGGAACAGTAACTGGATCATAATAATAGATTTATGCATTGACTATAATTATAAGAATTCATTAACTACTATTTCACTCTTCCTTCTTTCATAAATACTACATTAATATACAAGAAATGGGAATTGATTCCTATAACATGATTTACCCATCGAGTGTTATATAACCTGGGGCCTCCTCAATTGAGATAACTAGGTCCTGGGATAGACACATAAACCTGGGCAGGATACATTTGGAAAATACCTAAATTGAAAACCTCATCAAAAGACTTTGAACTTTGAAGCACTTTGCATTCCTTTCCATCTTCCCATCACAACAAGTGGGTCCTTGCCATCTCATGAATGACTTTAAACTCTTTAATTTCAAAGGGATTCCTGGATTTTGTATCTGAAAAGTTGTTGAGGGCATATATATTTCAACATTGGTGATTTAAATACAAACACATTGAGGCTTAGAGATGAACAGTAAGTAGACTGTGCAACTATAGCAGGTCATGGATGGATAAACTTCTTCCCAAATGCCACATGACTGCTATAATATTGTACTCGTTTTCATTTTTAGAAAAGTCCAAGGAACTTGGCCATAATGGAATGGAAAAATGTAATAGCTTCTTGGTATTTTTCCAAAAGAAAATTGTGGCATTCATATATTATGCAATACACACCAAATGCATCAGGAGTTAATATATATTGCATATTATGATGTATCAATGAATGAAGTATAGGTATGTATTAATTCATGTTACCTTAGAAAATAAAAGATAAACCTTGCTTTAATGAGTCTTACTCAGCCAAAAGAGGTCAAATGGCTTACACAAGGTCTCTCCCAAATTGTAAAATGTAGTATTTGAATGACATGATTCAACTCTAGAGCAGTGTTGTCCAATAGAAATATAATGGAATCATAAAACATAATTTTAAACATGCTGCATCTATTTTTTAAGTAAAAAACAGGTAAAATTAATTTTCATAGTATCTTATACTCAGCTTAACATGTCCAAAATACTATTACTTACAATTAAAAAAAAATCAGTAGTTATAACTACGATATTTGCCATTCTTTTCCACCATAAATTTTGACATCCATTGTGTGTTTTATACTTGGAGAACATTCTCATTCATCTGTATTTAGATTTCATAAAATTTGAAAAAAAAGGTTTACATACTCAGATTAGTCCAGGCAGGCTTAAAAAATTTCCAGTAACTGAACTGGACATCATTTTTTTATTATTTAAATTTAACTTAATGTTAAAAAAAATTAAGAATTTTATTTATTCCTCAATCCCAGTGGCCTCATTTCAAGTGCTCATGATTTGCAACTAGAGTACAGACTGTGACTGCATGTGACAGGCAATTAAGGTTATGAGTGGCACAGCCTTGCCCAAGCCTAAGATTACTGCAGTCTGCTTCCTTTAATACTAGACTAATATCACCATACTGCTGTGAGGCCCTACCTGTAAAATTCAGGGAAATGTGATCTGGGCTCTACTCTATGTTTCACCCAAAAGTACTTTCTGCATCCCAAGCCCTTCTTGCTGAGTTAACTGAAGCTTGGGGTAATTTGTGAACTTCATCAGGATGTATGCGGAAAAGCCCTAACCTGAGGACTCGGTGAAATAATTATGAACCAATGCAAAGAATATGCACTACTAAAATGGCTCATTCTACAAAGACTAAAGCCTGGGATCTGAAGTGAAGAGCAGAATCTATTAGATGAAAGAGAATTATAGTGTCTCTGGGATTAAGAAGATTAACTCTTCCTTTTCAATTTGAGATATATTTAATTAACTAAAAATGTTATGTTCTTCTCATCCAGTATAAAAAGTCCAGCATGGTAGATGATGGTAAATGTAGATATTACTCAAAATAATTACATGGTACGTGGATTGTCTAAGCCTTAGAAAATTGTTTTCTCGTTTATATATATATATATATATATATATATATTGTAATTCTTTCTTCATTGAACAAAGATTTATTTAAAAACTGCAATGTGTTCAGTTCTGCACACATACTATTTCACAGGACTCATTACAACATAGGAAACATGTTATTTTTCCTGATTTACAGGTGATAGAATTGAGGAGATCTTTCACTATATCTAGTGTTATGCTGATGTACACAAAACACATACTTAAGAAAAAACAGTTCACTGGGAGAACCTAAGGAAACTGGAGAGAGGAAGCTGAGAATAAGAAGTATAAAGGTAAGATGTACTAAGCTAAGGAAATAAAATTTTGTCTTGAAGAGAATGAGAAGCTACTAGAAGATTTTTTTTTTTTAAGATTTATTTATTTATACAGAACAGGGTACAGGCCAGAGATGCAGGGGGTGAGAGGATTCACCAGAGACAGAGTGGGAAGCAGAACAGGCAGATCAATGAAGTACACTGCTGAGGGGAGCAGTGGGCAGGTCAGGAGAGGTCTGCCGCGACATGTGGATCTCCTCCAGGGAGGCGGGGATCGAACATATGTGGAGGTGGCTTAAACTTCTTAGTGCAGTGCTTTAACCCACTGTGCCACCAAGGAGTGCTCACTACTAGAAGACTTTTAAAAAGAGGATTGAGTTGGTGGTGTTTTATAGAATATCCGTTAAATGTATTTTTGTTGAAAGCAAATAAAACACTATCTGAATTAAAAGCACTAAATTTCAACAGAAATTAATGAATAGTTACTGGTTTCTGGTCTTGGAAATCTCAGCAAGCCACAGGCAAGCTATAAAGTGATGCAAAATTGTCCCAAGGACCAGTTTCTCATCCTATTTCTTAACTCCAATTCCTTACTGCTGAATTTGTTTTGAACAGTCTCATTCCATGAGTTTCCAACATAAATGTCCCAACCTTTCAAAATATATGGGAACTTAGTTGAAATATATGCCTTTAACTGAAACTCCGAGTTACTTGGTTCAGAGCTGGTCCCATTTTAGACTTATCATTTGGGAAAGGTAACAGCTTCTATTAGTACAGACCTGGAGTCATTAGATTGATTCCTGGAACTGGAGGTGTCACTCACTTCAGTGCACAGGGCTGAGGTTAGAGAATCTTAAAGAACCTGACCAAAATAACTATTTTTGCCCTTAAGGAACTATAAAGGGGGTGACTATTCTATATGTCCTGATAACACCAGGCAAGGAATATGATGTTGCCTCAGGATGTCTAGTGCCCTGGTCATGTTTCAATATGAAACTTGCATTCACATGTGAAATTCAGTGTTTTTGTGGCAGATGAGGACATTTATAGTCTAAAGAATATAAGTAGCTGAGATGGTAGAAGTATTAAATTAACCAGATTTGAGAGGAGATTCTTTTACAACATATATATATATACATCAAATCACCACAATACACACTAAGTGTCTTATAATTTTTTGTCAATTATACTTCAGTGAATCTGAAAATTTTAACAAAGGTAAAGTTTTCATAAGTCTCACATGATCATAAGATTGTTGAGGTAATGGCCCAATAAAGGACTGATGAGGGCACAAAGGATAGAAACAAAGGGAAATAGGCTAGATATGGCTCGTCATTGACACCAGTTAAAAGAAGAAATTCATCAGTGTCTCCTCAAAGTTATGGCTATAGCCAAGGGGACAGTCCATCACCTTCCATCACCATAATTGGTTGGCCCTTTTCTATAGTGACTGTAACAACCTCTGTGCTGGGAACTCACAGCAAAATGGGCTACCATTCTTAGTTATTAATAGAAGCAGTAAATATCATCAGGAAAAAATATTCCTTCTGTAAAACAAAGCCAGCAAAGAACTCCAACTAGGGAAATTAACTCCAAAAGAAAAAAGAGAAATTCAGTTTAAATTTCAGGATGTGAATTGAATGTTTTATTTTCTATGATTGATTTTTTTCCTGGTTAATTATAATGATTCCTTATTAACACAAACATCTTTCCCAAGGGAGGCTATACATCTTTACTGTACCTTGGTTTTATCTTTCTGACAAATAAATTATATTTCCTTGTAGCATTGCTTCTATTTTTATGCCTGAACATTTTTCATAACAAATGCTAATAGAAACCAGTAGTTAATAAAATAGAATAAAATGAGATCATGAAAGATCAGTTTCTAGTTGGATTCATCTTCCATTGGATTGAGAAATCTACCTATATGTGAAATTTAAAATGAATGGTTTCAGAGTTTTGGTATTATATTCCAGTTTCTTCCCTCATGCAAAATAAAATAGAGGAAATAAGGTACAATATTGCTTATTTTATTGCTCTCTAACATTTAAAATATTTGCTTGGTGAGAGTATAAAAATTAATATTTATATCCCACTAAACTAGGACATTAGCTTTATAACCACAAGAAAGATTCTGCTGTTATGTCCATGTCTTGTCCCAAATAGGAGTTTCAGAAATTTGTTGAGCAAGTAAATTTAATATGTCTACAGCTTATTGTAGATATACAAGTCATAGAATGATCAGAGAATCACAATTACAATATGGATCTCTTAATTTGCTCATGCCCAATGTGCTGTTATCTAATTAGGATGATGATAAGATAACTTCCAAGATGTACCACTGTGTTCCCAGCTTCATTTCCCTGATGCCTCAACATCAGCTCCCAATTTTCCCTGAAGAACCATAAGATGTTTGAAAATCTGACACCATTCTGAACTCCAAATGGTGCATTCCACTTCTTGTTCCAATGATTGGCTCAAGGTAGGTATATGATCTAAGCCAATCCAACAAACTGACTCAAATTTGGACAAAAATATTACATCTGCTTGCTTGCTTTAGGCAGAGTAGAGTGTCAGTGTGACACTTGGAGCACCTGAAAGGGTGTGCAAATAAGGTCTGTAGCAGGATAGCCATCTTTGTCATCATGCTGGGAGTCAGTTGGATGAAAATACAAATTTGTCCTGGAAGATACACCTAAGAGAATTAAAGTGAGTAGAGTCAGAGTCCATTGTAAACCTCTAGATCAAACCATACCTAAGTGTTTGATTTGCCTTAGAATGTTCTGCCATGAAAAACAACATATTTTACTTTATTCTATGAGGCAATTGGGGGGGGGGTTATGACCTAATCATATTTTAGAGCTCCTATCATATACAAGTAATATTTTATTTAATCTTCATTGCAGACATATGAGGTAGTAATTACATTATCCCCCTTTATAAGTGAGGAAACTGAGGCTCAGAGGGTTAATCAACATGCTCAAGATCCCAGACCTATCTGTACCCCAGAGCCCAACAGTACTGTATTTCCTAAAACCACACTGTTTTCTTTCATACTTAAAAAAAAATTATTTATTTATGCATACAAGAACAAGGGTGTAGACCAGAAGTGTGGAGGGTGAGAGGATTCACCAGAGAGCAAGGAGCAGAGCAGGAGGGTCTCCTGAAATACACTGCTAAGGGGAGCAGTGATCAAGGCAGGAGAGGACTGCTGCACTATGTGGGTTACCTCCCTGTTGAGAGATCAAACTTATGCTGCAGAGACTGGTGATGGCTTGATAGCACTGAGATTGCCACCATGGAGGCCCCCTTTCACACTGTTTAACACAATAGGCTCTTTCCCTCTCAGGGTCTTTTAATTTGGCTTTCCCTCTACTTAAAAAGGTCACTCATGTCTAAGGTCTATTAGTACCTCTTAATTGACCTCTCTTCCCCAGGAACTCTGTATTCCATCGCTGGTTTGTTTCTTTAATTATACTCTTCTCATTCTGCATTTATTTCCCACTAAAATGTAAATAGAAATCTTGAACCTTGTTCACTCATGTATCTTCAGGGCCTCGCCTGGAACTTGACAAGAAGTAGGCAACAAACATTTGACATTTTTAACTAAATAAATACTTCAAGTAATTAGAAATGATTATGATTATTGAGATTTTAATCACACTCCCATTAATGCATGTTAATGAAAGAAAATAGGGATGGAAAGAGATAGAAAGAGAGAGAGAGAGAGATTTTGGGAGCTCACAGGTGGATTTGTTTTACTGTGGTACTAAAGCAAGTTGACGAGTCAGCAAGTCTAAATTCACCTATAAACTGCCAAGTTATCATGTGAAATATCCTCTTTACCTAGTCATAAGCACCCAGATAGTTATTTAGAGAAGAGAGGAAGAAGATGACACCAGATTCTTTGCTTTTATGGGCAGGAGGAGACCAAATGAAGAGAAAATGAAATGAAAATAAGTACTGAATAAGATTAGTTCTTTAACAGCTTTGTCGATTCAAGGAAATTTACCCTCCTTCAAACTGCTTTCTGCTGGAGTACTCTCAGCAAAGGCCCAGCCTAGAGGTCTGCATTCTAACACATCTCCAGAACTCCCTCAAGTTCAGAAATGTTTAGTGGACAGTTCCATATAGATACTTTGCCATGTTCTAGCTCAAGCGCATCTGAGGAAGTCTAAATGCACAATTACAGGTCAGTGTATGGAGATGTGGTGCATATGCACAGTGGAATAGTAGGGAGATATATATTTAAAAAATTAAAAAAAAGAAATCTTGCCTTTTGTGACTACATGGGTGGAACCAAAGGGGATTGTGCTAAGTGGATTAAGTCAAAAGGGAAAAAATATATTGGATAGGTTCACTAATGTGTGTGATAGGGAGACAAACCAAAGGAACAGAAAAAAAAAAAAAAAAACGAAAACAAAACAAATCCTAAAATCTGACTAGAATGAGTGTGGGGAGGTGAAGGTGTCAGATGGACTGTGATGGAGGACTGTGGGTGCCTTAATGGTAAGTGTGGTGGGGTAACAGACACCTGATGAGGTGAGAACCTCTACCTCTGAATTGTATACATTGCTATATGGCAGTGTTGTCTCAGCTAAAATATAATGCCACAAAAAGAAAGTGAATTGATCCTAAATGTTGAGTAAATAGTATCCCAGGGGTCATCCTTACCCAATGTAGAATAGAAGTTAGTGAGTAAATACCTCTGTCTCCCACTCTTTGACAATTCCTCCTCGTAGTATTCCCATTGAAACTGAGCCCTACTTGCCCACAGAGCAGAGACTTGCAAACTTTATTGCCCTTTATTCTTTCTTTCTCACTCTTTCTTCTCTTTCATTGTGCTTTGTGGTATTTCCTCCTAAATAGACTGTCTGCACTCAAGTCCTTGTCTCAGGATTGTTTTCAGGGGAAACTAGCAAATTACAGAAAGATTCCCCCAATGCGTGAAATCAAGCCATAGCCCTCTCTGGTGTAAAAATTACAAAAAATGAAAAAAGGATATGTTTATTTCGGCTCACCTGCCAAGCCTCCTGGCCCACGTGATTTTACACAGCCCCAAAAGTGCTCAACTATTTGTGCTCTTTCTCCTTAAACATAACAAAAACATTTCTAAGGTTTATCAAACTGACATTTTAGTAATTCCAGAGCTACCTTATCCTTCCAAACTCTATTTGGAAGGATAAGATTTTACTAAAATCTATTTTAGTAGATTATTTTAAAATATTTATTTATTTATGGATAAAGAACTGGGGTACAGATGTGATGAGAGGATTAACCAGAGACAGAGTGGGGAGCAGAACAGGCAGATCGATGAAGTACACTGCTGAGGGGAGCAGCAGGCCAGTCAGGAGAGGTTTGCTGCGCCATGTGGGTCACCTCCGGGGCCAGGGATCAAACTCATGCTGAAGTGGCTTTAGCTTCTTAGTGCTGTGCTTTAATCTGCTGTGCCACCAGGGAGGACCAGTAGATTTTATAAGTGAATGGTTTAACCCTCTTTTTATACAATCTGTTTTCAAATTGTATAAATTTGGAAATTTCACATGTGGATATTATTCCATTGCACAGATGTGAAAACTGAGACCCAGAGGATAACTAACTTACCCAAAGCAACACCAGCTAATAAGTTAGGATGTGCTGTGCCCATTATTTAAATCCTTATCCCAAGTATTAAGAACTTTAATAAGCAGACCAAGAGACAACTTGCCATTTTTAGAACCTTTTTTGCTTACTTTGCTCAGTTTTTACATTTCCTACTGATTGAAAAAGTAATAAGATAGACAAGTATCTGGCAGATAGAACTCAATATATATATTTTTTCATTGAGTGCCTGAGTGTCTGAAAGGATGAGTAAGGAGGAAATGGGATTTTTCCTTATTGATTCCCCAATATTGCAAATTAAAGTCAAAATGAAGTTGGACCTGGGCTGGAAACTTGTCATTTACTAAGTTCAAGACTGAGCAACTCACCTCAAATTAATATACTAGACATTAAGGTTGACTAGAGGAGTAAATGAAATAATATTTTAGAGGTTGTTTAGAGGAGTAAGTGAGATGATATTTTCCCCAGTGATGGGGGCAATTTCAGGAACACAATAGCCTCTCAATAATGAAAGTTTTTAATTAATTAGTTAGTTGACATATATCTTCTACTCAGTAGGTGTCATTGTGCAAGGCACAGGAGGGAAACAATGAAAATGTCTGCCCTCAACTAGTCCACAGCCTGTGGGCTGGAGAGGCTCTGTTTATAAATCAGAAGGTAAATTTGAAATTATCTTGAGTTCTTAGTGTTCCCTGGCCTTGCATTACATGTGCCTCTCATTGCCTCATCTCTGTCATATGAATTCCAGGAAAATCACTCAGCCACGGCTGTGTTTAGGGCTGTGTATGAATCATAGTCTGTGCTAGATTTTTCTGCCCCTTCTCATTTTGTCTGCACTTACCAGAGTCAACTGACTCATATAAGTGCTAGAGCACAGAATCCAATGGCCAGAGAAACCTCCACACTTCCCCCCTATGGACTCTCAGAAGAGGAGTGTAAGCTAAGTGGACAGAATCAGAAGTTTTGAATCTAAACTAGTCCCTGTCCTGTGTCTAAATTAGAATGCAAGTATGACCCTCAATTCACAAGCTTAGATGTACAAAAGAACAAACATAAAAGAATTTTACTTATTTATGTTTTTTAAAACCACTTGGTTCCAGTTCAGTTTGTAATTTCTGGTTGACTGGTGGGGATCAACTGTTAAAGCTGACCCTCAAGATTATGTAACATCACAGGCTCATCAACTTTAACCCTCTGGGCACCGCTGACAGGTACAGTGCCCAGCCCACATCATTACTCCAGTTCAAATGGTATTTTGAATTCAGGCTATCCTGGGACTTGGGGTGAGGGAGGAAAGTAGAGGTCTCTGGTGTCCTTAGAGACCCCAGACATTCCTCCCCCTTCATAAACTATGTATCTCCCAAGGACACTTCCAGGGAGGACAGCTCAAAGGCCAAATCTCTTTCTCTCTTTTTCTCTACTTCAAATATCCCTTTTTAGTCTAATGTAAAATTTTCCATCCTTTCAACTCTTGTTTCCATAGAGTTCCCTCTTCCTCTTGTCTTCTTGCCAGAAGTATAGCATCTTCTATTCAATGGACTTAGACTTTTGAGATCAAAGCACAAAAGGAAATTAAATGCCCCCGTCCTTTCTTGTTTGCTGATATTCTTTCCAGAGGCAAGAGAGCAAACCTTGATACCTGCTTGAGAGAGGAAAGGTGAGTAACATGCAAATTAACATGTCTGCAAATGATTCTACTTGAGTTTCAATGCAGCAGGCAAGGAAGTCAAGTAGAATTTTGATTAGCTGAAGGTCTGATACACCAAAAAATGAAAACGGTCTCATAAAAGCATGTGTTTATAGATAATTAGAAGTTAGTAATAAAAGGGATTTGTTGCTACATTTATATTTGAGGAGAATTGATTAGGATAAGGTGTGAGAAAGACAAGTCTGCAAGAAATATCACAAAGCATACTGCATCCAGCTCCTTTCCCAGAGAGACTGACTTGCCATTAAACAGCGTAGGAAAGGAAGTGACAGTAACAAGAGCTGTCACTCACTGGCATTATTACATATAGTGACCTCATCATAGTTCTATAGTTATACTTTACAAATGAATGTGTTAAAGATTTAATATAGACACTAATTTAAATAACTGTGCATCAGGCTTCCAATGGCTCAGAGAGAATGTTTGGGGTTTCTGACTTCTCTTTGAAATTGAGTAATAACTTTCAAAATTCAACTCAGCCGTTTAGCATAATGGCCACCTGTAGTTATTATGGAAGCGGTTAGTTAATCCCAGGAAAAGCTGTCCCTCTTGCAGAGTAAGGCCCTCCTTCTGTGCCCTCACCTTTCCCACCAGGGACCGCTACTCCCCTGTTGGTGGCTGATTAAGCTTCTAGGAAAACACAGAAATGTTACTGGGGAAACCAAAGACACTGCTCTTGCTAGGGTCTCAGAATCAAAGAGCCATTTCGATGTCAGAGCTGTGACTGAATCATTAAACCTTTTAGTCAGGAAGGGAACTTGTGCTCAAGTGCGCACACACGCGTGTGCACACACACGGCATACACTCAAGCAGACATCTGGATACTACAACAGCTAACGCTTCTTGACTTTTATCATGTGCCAAATACTCACCTCACAGAATTTTCAAGAGCTAAGTATTTTTAATGTTTATTTTACAGATGGCAAAACTGAGGCTTAGTGAATGTAGTAAATTGCTTGCATAGGGAGGATGAAAATAAATATAAGCTCCTTGAGAATATGAATTGTATCTGGTTCATAATTGTATCCTTTTAGTACACTGTCTAGTAATTGTTAGATAAATGTTTATTGGATATTGGGTGAACATTAAAAATCTGTCTTGAGAACTGAGTATTCAATAATAAAGAAACTAGAGCAGGTGTAGCAAGTTTTCTCCGTAAAGGGCCAGATAGCAAAGATTTTAGTTTTTAAACATGCCATAGGGTATCAGTACTACTGAGCTCTCCCACTATAGTGGGAAAGTGCCCATAAATAGTACATATTCAGATGGCACCACGGACAGAGGGATGGATTTGGTCCACAGCACTAGCTCGCTGACCTCTGATCTAGGACCTTTCTACTCAAGGTAGGACCCATGGGCCATCACTGTAGGTATCACCTGGGACAGAAATGGTGGCTCTGAGTCCCAACCCAGTGCTACTGAATAAGAATATAAATTCTAAAAATAGTAAGGGCCAAGAATTCATACACATAGTAACATTTGAAACACCCTGCTCTCTGGAATTGAAGAATATTGACTGTCAGTCAGAATAATTAAATATTCACTTTTAAGTAAACTTTTATCTCCATTTGACAATGCCTGGGTAGGATGAAATTTGCTTGGTTTTATCTGACCATTTTGAACAGTTGTTTAACAGCTCACTAATAACCATACCACTTTACCGACTCAAAGAAGCTGCCCTGACATCTCCATTTCCTTTTCCTCCCACAAAGTAGAAACAACTTCTACTGGATTGAACCAATCAGCCCTGAATCTGATTGCTCAGATGTGTGTACAAATAATTTAGATGTCTTTGCCATCATAGGTCATTTAATGCCCACAAAGTACACAGCTACTTCCATAAATGTCAGGCTCAAGGGCCTTGAGGAAAAAATGAATGCCTCTTTCTGAGGGTTGAAATACCTGCTTGTGAAGCTTACTAATCATTTTATGTTCTATCAAAGATGAGGCCATGATGGAGTGTGATGCTAAAAACAGTTGGCAGTCTGCTTGGCCTCTTCCTGAGCAAGTGAGCCTAGACTCTTGAGTCCTTATAACTATGTTCACATCTAGAAATGGGGACTGAACAAAACCAGCTGCTTATTTCTCAGTATTCATAAACACACTGCTAGCTCATAACATTTGATGCACAGCTACTCTTCTAAGCGTCTTTTCATTAAAATCTTCATATAAGTATGCAAAGGTTTATATTTACATATTTTTGTGTTGTTTATTAATAAATTTGGAAGCAATCTAAGTATTCAACAATATGAGAAGAGCTAAATGAATTGTAGGACAAATAACTGTGTTATAATAGGCAATGGTTTAAAAAGAGGTGGACCATTTGCACTGAATTAAAAATATGTCTTTTTACTGTATTGTTACATGAAAACAAATGCTATATTTAATTGATTGTATAATGCAAATTTCTCACATTTTCACATATTATGAGTCTTGTCATTGATGGTGTTGTATGATAATCACTAATGGTCAGGCTTACATATAGTCTTAACACTATATAAAGTAATGACAAATTATATAATCAGTAATGTTTTAGATTTAATGCATATGCAAAATGAACGACTACATATGTAAATGGATATGTTCATATATATTTCTTTTACACTATACACATCTGGATTATGCACATAGGTATATGTGTATATGTGAAATCAAGGGAAATGTGGAGAAATATACATATCAAGCAGTAACCCATATTAAGGAGGAGAGTGAATTCAATAGGAAGAATTATAGAAGGCTGAAGAGTGAGATGCTTTTCAGGTTTGATATTTCTAACACTTTTCATATTGTATTGACATGTTTTGCTTTTTAAATTTAAGAAACAATATGATAATAACATTGTATTTTTTACTTGAAGACTGAAGTGAAAAATATTACCATCCATATGTAATTACTGTTAAGCTGTGTGGCAGTTCTGTTTTCCTTTCTCTTCTGTAGAAACTATGCACAAGAGATAGAAATTGGAGACATTTAGGGGTGCCACCTTTTCTATTTGCCTTAAGTACAGCATTTATTCTGTGAGAAAATGAGATGGAATGGCCCATGGCAACAGAGAAATCAATCTTTGGCACCTTGGGGTATCACTTCCGATCTCGAATGTGTCATCAGACGTTCATTCATGAGGCAAATCAGCAAGAAAATGTCAAAACATCGGCACATTGTGAGTAAATAGACCCAGACACTTTGGTGAAAACTTGCTGAGAACAGAGGCTGTGTTTTCCATATGCCCTGCCAGACTCTACTGGTGGAAGACCTCATGAATATTAACCAATTATACATTTGAGGAAGAATGATGGTGGAATATCAAGATTATCAGCCCCAGTCCTGAAGAAGGACCTGGCTTTGGTTGTGAAGGACCAAGGGTGGGCAGTCCAGTTTGGTACCTCAAAGTTCTATGCCCCAAGCAGAGCTGTATTCTCAAAGAGGGAAGTTCCATCACATCTGATGACATATAGGATTGTCCTATCATACAGGAGGCACAGCAGCCGGTTCCCCCGTAACTGTTACCATATATGTACATTTCATGACAATGTCTTTATGTTTAGCTCCTGCCTCAGCATCTTTATTAATTGAATGCTTTTCTGCTAGTAGACTTAACCCACTATAATACACGCCAGTACATTTTCTTTCCTAGGCAAAATGAACAAGCAACCATATCAATTTAAGTGTACTGAATGAAGTGAATGGATATTAGACTTTTGGTGATAATCATATTGTAATATATACTGATGTCAAACTATGAGATGATACACTTGAAACTTAAAAACCAAACAAATGAGCAATGAAAACAAGCTGTTAGGTTATGAGAACAAAATGGTAGTTGCTTGAGGGGAAGATGTAGAGGGTTTGCAAGTTGAGTAAAGGGAGTCAGTGACCACACTTGAGTGAGTGTCATAATGTAACATAATACAAGTGCTGATTAACAATGCAATACACCTGAAATCTAAGTAATGTTATAAATCATTATTTCAATAAAAAAAAGGTTTAGAAAGAAGCCACCAGATTCTTTTAGGTTTACCCTTGAGAATTTGTAGTGTAATTGTTCTCAAGTGATCTACTGACAGAGAAGTTGACCAAAAAATAGTGGAAAAAGTGGTAAAGTTAATGAAACAAGTTTGACATGAACATATAATTGTTGACTCTGCACGATGGGAGCATGGAAATTCAAGATGATTTTCATTCTACTTTTGTGTATCTTTGAATTTTCCATAATAATGTTTAAATAAAAAACATAACTGGGGGATTCTTAAAGAGGGGTGCAGAATTTCCATGTCAACAGGGAAAGGTAAATATGCCAGCAACATTTCTATTGTAGTTTTTTCTTATCCTAGTTTCAAGCTGAGATAATTCCAACTGCCTGAATGGTGCCAATTAAAAGAAGTAAAGAATGAAAAATCTTTAGCACTGTGCCTGAACATGTAAAATAAAAGTATCTTTAAAATGTAATGATTACTTTTTAATGGTAAAATTATATTTGTGTCCTTTTAACTCTAATTTCTATGCTGAGCATACACACACACTCACACAAACACATTTTACATTAATAAGAAAATAATCTTTGTTTAAAGATAATATGTTGGTTCCTTTCTATCCATATATGAAAAGGTCTGAAAAACTTGGGTGACAATGCATTAAAAAAGTCTTAATACTGGTCCTCCCTGGTGGTGCAGCAGGTTAAAGCACAGCACTAAGAATCTATAGCCAGGTCAGCATAAGTTCACCTCGGAAGTGACCCACATGGTGCAGCAGACCTCTCCTGACCCACCTGCTGCTCCCTTCAGCACTGTACTTCCTCAGTCGGCCTGTTCTGCTCCCCACTCTGTCACTGGTGAATCTATGTTTCCAAAACAAATTAGCTGCTGGCTATTCCTACGTAATTTGTTTGTGATGTTACTTGACCAGTGATGATGATAACCACCTTACCCTGCAGTTTCCACAGGGGTAAACAAGCAACAGTCTACTACTCTCAGTGAGGCAAAATAATCATTGAGGGTCTTGCCTAAAAAGCATGTAACATTTACCAGTTGTCTCTACTTTTATTTGGAGCTAATATAGAAGACACTGACTTTCAGGAGTTTTCCATGTTGCTACTTTGAAGTGATCTGATACGCAGTATTTGTTATCAGTTGTCACAGTGATGCTATATAATTGGGCAGAATGGACACAGCAGTGTTAACTTCTAGGAAAGTAATTTTTCCTTATGGTAGCCCTACAGTTACAGTAACCCTCAAGCTATCTAAATATAGGATAATTCCAGATGGAAAACTCAGCAGCTACAATAACAAGCATTCATTCAGTTTCTGAGTCTTCAGGGTGTATGTGACTTGGCTGGGTTTAGTTGTTCTGGACCACTGCTTACATGTCAAATGGCTGGTTGGCTTTGAGCATCTTCTGTGGAGTCTTAGCTGAAACAAAGGATCCAACGACTCTCCTCAGCTTCATATCCTTTCCATTCTTCAGTAGGCTCTGCTAGACAGTTTTTGATAGTAGAGCAAATCCAAGCCAAAATGTCTACAAGCTTTTCTCCATTCGTCATTTTGTTCAAAATATGTCTTACATTTTCCCCTAACTTTTTGCAGTTGCTTTTCTAAACCTCTATTGTGTCATGTCTGCTGACATTCCTATGGCTAAAGCAAGAAACTAAGACAACCCAGATTCAAAGGTGAGGAAATAAACTCTGGATCTTCAGTGAAAAGAATTTGCAAAGGCAGGTGATAAAAATTGGGGATAACACGAAAGGCAAAGAATTGAATCAATTAGTTTAATCAATATGCCATATGAACTTACATAATAAGAGCTAACATTTCTCTGTGATGTGTATTTTGCAGAGCACTATATGTATCATCACATAAATACACCCCCAGGGGTTGAAGAGGTTTAATCCTTTTTATGTGGGTAGTTATGCATTGTTTTAATGATGAAATTTAGTTTTACTTCTACCATTCTGTCCCTTAATTTGTGTAATTATGCTGTGATAGCTTGAAGTTAAATTGCAAAGATCAATGAGTAAAAGATCAGCAATTCTTTGTTTTCTGAAAGTGCACTTTATGGTTGCTTTATATCCACTTTTAGCTCCTGATAAATACCAATTCACTTTCAGAACTCACTAGTTATATCACCTCCTCCAGGAAGCCTCTTTGATATCTCCAGATAAAATTTGGCAGGCACTTCTCTGATCTGCCTTTGTACCTTGCTTTCATCTGCTTTCATCTGTTTTTGTTTAAGCAATGACGTGCTTCTCTAGAGTCTGAACCCTTTGAAAGGAGTAGGGAACACAGGCTCTGTGATCAGACTGCCACAGTTCAAAACCCAGGTTTGCTATCTCCTGTATGTGAGGCTATAGACAAGTTATCCAACTTAGGCTCCGTGTGCCTCTGTTTTAGTTACCTCTAATGGGATTAATGATGTATTTGCTTAAAAAGTAAAAGAGAATTAAATGACTGTTAAACATTTGATAAAAATAGCTGACATGGAATACTAATTTAAATAAGCTATTATTAATTAATATTATCATCCTCAGTGCTAATTAGTAGAATCTAGACACCTTTGAGTACATTTATAACACTGGATCTACATTGCCAGAGTACCCCTAGATCCTTAATTCTAATGGGTCCTTTTAAGTCCATTGTTCAGGTAGCTAAATAATTAGTGATATTGAAGAAGCTAATAATACTGAAAGAGAAGGCAGTAGAAAATTAATAGTTGGGCAATGGAAGAAGCCTCTGAAGACCACCCCACTATGACCCTGATACATAATTCCATGAGGATAAAGAAAACACAGGAGGATCAACATGTACCCAATTAATATTCATCTTTATAGATCTCATTTCTAGGTATTGTCTTCCTGTTCCCCCAGGCCGTAGGTTCACTTAAGTCTTTTCAATAAATTCTATTCACCAAAAAAAAAAAAAAAAAAAAAAAGATGTCGTGGGGGCAATGGGAAATAAAATGAAATGGCATAACCCATCCCTGAGGCAATAAGAGGCAATGAAATAGAAATGCATAAGCCACCCCTAAGTCCTTAATTTGAATGATGCATTTACTTCGTGATGTCTCATCTTCAAAATGGGTAGCTGAGGATTAAAGGAATTGAACAGATGGCATCCTGATAAATTAAATTAATACCCTGAAGGTGAGGGAGAAGAAACAGTGTCTACAAAATCAGAAAGCAGTTACAGTAGGATAAAGTATATGCTATATTTTAAAGCATTTGAAGTTTAATTTGTGTTTATGTCATTATTTTAGCACCTACTTGAGATGAAAAGAATCACACTGAATGGAAAGATACACTTTAGCTTTATGCACAGTCATAGTGCTATCAAGTAGGAAGTTCAAAAGATAAACCTAGAATATACCCAATAAACATGTTGCTTGACAAACAGATTGTCTTTGTACAATCATATAATTGGGATTTTAATAGGTAAAATGTAGAGATAATAAAAATATAACAAATGCAAATATTAAAAAAAATACACAGTGACAACTGAGTCTGCTTCCCAACTCACACCTATTTCTCAGGGGAAGTACTATGATTGTGCTCTTATATAGCCTTTTGTTTTTTTTACATATAGTTTGATAATTATGCTATAACTTGAAGGAATTGAAGGTTTTTATATATACTTGTACTCATTTTACCTATTGTTTTAAAATAAAATTGAAATCTTGCAGTTTAGAGAATTTGCCTGATTTGGGCAAAGTTGTTCAGTGAATCAGTTAGGATAAGTTTGCTTTCAAGTGATCACAGGAAAACTAGTTTAAAGAAAAAAGCAATTATCAACTCATGAGAATATATCAAGGGAGTTAGATATGACAGTTTGCCACAGTTGTAGGCCTTGGTTAATCATTCTCACATTTTTGGTTCTGTTCTTCACAGGGTGCCTCCATTTTTAGATTCCATGGAGTAATGAACAGAGGCTCGAGCCCTATATTCCACCTATTTTCAAAATCCAGTAAATTGAAGAGTCCATCTCTTCTCCAGTTATGGTAAGCAGATGTGAATCACAAAAGTTCACAGCACTTAATCAATTAGAAGAAAGATAGGAGTAGATCGCTCTTGCTGTTAAACCAGTCATAGCTAAGATTTTTCCCATGACCCAGATAACATAAACATATAATAAAGTCTATCTGAAATAAAAAATGATAAAAGAAAATTCTCATGATTTATATCAAATGAGGGAACTAGCAGATAAGATATAAATAGAAAAAGTAAGCCAATAGGTAATAATACAAGACAAACTACCTCTTCTTTATGTGCACATTTCAAGCGCTGTCAAATTTTTGTTTATAATCAAAAACTATTCATTCGCATTGAAAATATCAATATATTGTGCTGATTTAAGTGGAAATAGAGCTCAGCTATCTAGAATGTGTGTATGTATGTATGTATATATATGGGTATGTGTGTGCCTGTGTGTGTGTATATGTGTGTATATGGGTGAGTGTGTGCCTGTGCGTGTATGTATGTATGTATGTATGTATGTATGTCAAAGCCAGCCACTAGGAGAATGAATTCAAGTGCTGGCTTTACATGCAAATTGTTGGGCACCACCTGTATCTACTGAGCAAGGATCTGCAGGTGGGAGCTGAGACCCTGGATATTAATTAGTTCAACTGTGATGTTTATGCAGTCTAAACTTGACAGGATGCAGTTGGTCTAACTCATCTTATGGACATACTGAAGTGCAGAAGGAGAACTGATCTGGCCTAGAGGACAGAGCTGGCATGAAGCCCAGGAGTCCCGTGGCCATGTTCTTCTCTTGCTTGCCACTTTCTTGTACATCCATCCAGAGGATCATTGAAAATGAAGCTGACAGCAGGTTGTCAAAGCTGTTGTGAAATTCTATTAGAAATTTATCCAGTTGTGGAAATTACCATATCAATGGGTTTTAACTGTTCCTTAGGGGATTCATGTTCCTGCCCTTCCAAAGCATAGGTCTGTTTCAATGCTTAGTTGCTTCTTACACAAAAGTGCTCCAAGGAAGGAATGTTTCCCTTTCGTATTTCCATGTCAATTGATGGAATTTGTTCAAGTTCAGAATATTTAAACTCAGAATGCTCTGTACCTGAAATGGGTCCATCTCACAGTACAATTAATTGCTTTTGTGTTCTCTAAAATAAAAGTAAAATGAGAATATGGAAATTGTGCTATTAAGGCCTTCTGGATTATGTTTTTCCTTGTTCCCTTACTTCAGTCTTATTTCACCATACAGAAAATTATACCTAAAAGCTTTACTTAAAGTGATGTTCCAAATTAGAAATAAATAATATAATCTTTTATAATCTTTCAATTTTCAGTGGCTGATATTTTCCCTTCTTTCCTTCTATGTTGACTAATTCAGTTCAGTATCTTCTGCAGTCAGCACAATGCCTACTACATAATAGTATGGCATCATTTGGAAGTTACATTCCCCAGTAGTTAAGAGAAAGAGACCAGGCATGGCCATTGTTAAGTCTTTAACAACTGGCTATTGGGGTTATGGTGAAAGGAAACTGCCTTGGTTGATAACATTTACTGATTACTGAGGCACAAATAGCCCTCTCCCAAATCAGGGCCATCATGACATCACTGTATGTAAAGTTGCAATAAAATATGCTGAAGTACACCATGAAATAGTATTCACATCCAAGAGCTTCAATAGACAGAAATAACTTCAAGAGCAATGATTTAATAGAATGTAGTAAAATAATTAGTAAATGATTTTTAGTTTTTATTAACTTGTTTTTAATATAACTTACTTAATCAAATGCTTAATAAGTTTAATTCTTAACAAAGGCAATATTTAGCAACCAGTTTTCAAAACCACTAAATATTAAGGATTGGCCATTGTGAGTCAGTGTGGGCTGAAATCAGTTGCCCTGGGAAAGGCTCTTGGTTGAAAAAATAAGGGTTTGAGACTTGAGTTCCCCAACTACTAGATCTGAAACTGAGCCAATATACTTCACCTCCCTATATCTCATATTCCTTTTTATAGAATGGAGTAAAGGTAAGTATCTCACAGACTTGACAAAGAATAAATGAGAAAGCACATCTAAAATAAGTGAAATTTTATAAAAGAAAAAAAATTATAAACCAAAATGAGTTACATTTACCCACAAAATGTCTCTGAGGAGAAAATGAAACCTTTTCTCTGAAAGGTGGGCTGGATTTAATCTACTCCTCTGCTCTCTGTGGAGTATCAGCCTACATTTGATATACTAGAGTCATGACATGACCTGCTTTTAGTAATATCAGCAGCCACTGAAAATGTGAGAGAAAGGCCTGTTACTCCTAACTTCCCCTGGGAGCACGGTTCTTTCAGGTACTTCCATGACCTGTCTCTTTAAAAAAGGACTGAATCTGTTTTTGTTTTGTTTTTCCCAGAATCATCCTCAACTAAAATCATATGGTACTGCTTTTCCTTCAGCTACTGCCCCTCCTCCTTCCTCTCCAAAGACCACCTCTCACATGGAAGCAGCAGTGCCCTGTGGGACTGTCGCTCACTGAGCTGGAAAGTCGGACATGCTGGGGCAGGAGTTTCCTCAGACTGTGGGGAGCCCTTCTCCTCCAGAATTGCTTCTTCCTCCTTTTAGGCTTTGGTCACCCTCTTGTGCTGAGAGAGAGGAGAAGACACCTGACTCCTATAAGTTCTCAGAGAAAGGCAAGAAATGTAAGTCCAGTTTCCATCAAACTCAGCTTTCTAACTCATTGTGAAGGATCCCCAGATAGCAGTGCAAAAGCAGTGAAAACAGGAACCTGACAAGTCTACATGAAAGAGAGAGGATCAGAATATGACCCCTTCGTTTTAAGTCAAACTTTCTAATGGACTTATGCTGCCACTGTATTATTATTACTATTATCATTAGTTGTGGTGTGGTAGTTCTTGATATAAATAGTGCCCTTATTTTTGCTTTTCTAAACACTGAGAGTATGTGATCCAGGCCATATATCTAATTCTTACATCCTAAACATTTTAAATGAAGAGGATATATGTGTGTGTGTGTGTGTGTGTGTGTGTGTAATTACATATATATCATAATTTTAATAGAAATACTGGAACAAGATAAGCTATATAGATTTGATCAATTGTTTTGTCTTTAAACTAAATCTCTAAACACATCATGTCCCATTCCAAAATATTGCATAACATTCTGAATATGAAATGCTTGGCTGTATTCCTCCTCAGTAAAGAAAGCAAGTTCATGACCCTGTGCCTCCAAGTTCCTCTCCAGATTGGCTCTTTCCATCCATAGGGGTCAAATTAGAGAATCTATAACCCACCGCATTGAGAAAGATACAACATTTTGGACTAAAGTTTACATTCTTTACAGTATGCTCCATCTTTTGATGTTTCTGAAAAAGAGGGTTAAATAGAGTGAGGATGAAGAGAGGAAGAAAAATTTTCTTTTTTAATTTTAAAGTTTTTTTTTTTGGCTTTAAAAACTTGTGTTTTTCTTAAGGACAACTTGAAAAAACCTGTTTTTTTTTAATGTTTGAAATATACATAATATGTATGGCTATACCTTGAAGAAGATAGTTTTAAATCTCTATACAAGAATCGATAAAGAAAAAGTTCCGTTAAAGGACATAGTAAAAATGGGTAGAGACTTGGAATTGAAGGAACATCTGTCTTTAAGTTGATAAAGGTTATCTGTCAGTAGTATCGAGCAAACTCCATTTGTAATGGTGATGCATTCCTCTTAAAATCAAAGACAAGACCAAAATATCCATTCTACTTTCTTCTTTTATCCTGGGGGCTTCCATGAATGCAATGAGACAATAAAAAAAGAAATCTAAGGCATAGATTAGAAAAGAAGGAATAGAACTATCATTCACAAGTGATCAAAACTAAAAGTCTAAAGAATCTTCAGATTGTTAGAACTGATGAGTGAGATTAAGACAAGTGACTGGATATAAAATCAATATGCAAAAATAAATCTATATACCAACATCAAATATTTAGAAAATGGATTTTTAAAGGGTCCATTATAACATTTTTATGATGCTAAGAAACAAAATACTTGCTACCTTATAAATGAGTAGGGAGATTCTATGTTTCAAAACCATCCTTTCTCTCCAAAATTACTTGTAACATAGTATTCTAATTTAAATTTCTATATATCTTTAACATACTATTCCAAATTAAATTTCTAAATGTGTTTATAAGAACTGATTCTAAAGTTCATGTAAGAGAAGAGATAAATCATGATATTTAAAGAAAAATGAGGTTGTGAGACAAAGTAGATATAAATAAGAATCAATAGTATTTAAGACAGTGTGATATTAGTTTAGTTAGAGACAAATAGAAAACAGTGGAATAGTGAAACCAGAAATATACTTAGGGACTGTGTGGGTTGAATTGGGAACCTCCCAGAAGATTAGTGCTTGGTCCAAATCCCTGGTACCCCCAAATGTGACTTGACTTGGAAACAAGATTTTTGACATTTGTCATCAAATTAATATGAAATCATCCATATTCACTTGAATTTAGTCAGCAGTGTCCTTACAAGAAGAGACGCATAGACACAAAGAGAAACAGGGAAGAAAGCACAGCAGACACTGGAATTACTCTGTCAGAATCCCAAGAATGCATTACCCCTGGACACTGAGAAGTAGCAAGGAAGCATTCTCCACTACAGCTTTCATTGGAGCAGGGCCAACACTGTGATTTTGGACTTCTGTGCTCCAAAATGGAGAAAATAAATGTCTATTATTTTAAGCCACCTAGTTTGTGATGCTGCTATGGCAGCTCCAGAATAACTAGTTTAGGGCTAAAGGGAAGGAAAAATCTAAAAAATCAAAAACCATAAAAATAAACACAAGGGCCCTCCCTGGTGGTGCAGCGGGTTTTAGCAACTGTGCTGCAAAGCTAAGACAAGCTGTGGCCACTTCAGTGCAAGTTCGATCCCTGCCCATAGGTGACCCACGTGGCACAGCAGATGTCTGCTGTCTCATCCGCTGCTCCCCTCAGCAGAGTACTTCGTTGTTCTCCCCCCTGTGTTGCTGATAAATCCTCTCTCTGCCCCTGCACCTCTGGTTGTACCCCATTTCTGTATGCATAAATAAATAAATCTTTTTAAAAGTAACTAAACATGAACAAATTTTACTAAAGTGAAAAACAGTTCTATAAAATGTTTAGAAGCAAATATAAAGTGTATCATTTCCTGTTGTTTATAAATTTTGAATACTAATCCAGTTATCAGCTCTGAGTCTTTGGATTGTCATCAGTCTTCTTTCATTTAGTGACCCTCCAACCATTCAAAGTATTTGTCAGATAATTGAGTTTTTTGATAATTTGCCCTTCTCTATTTTTTTAATCTTATATTGAAATCATTGACTTATTAAAACAAACATTTGTATAAGGAAGCACAAGTAGAAACACTTAGGAGAACAGTGAATTGGTTAGGAGAATGAGCTTTAGAATCAGGACAAGCCTGCTATGTGTCTGAAGCTGGTTACTTCAATTCTCTGTTTGTTTTCTTGCTCATAAATTGGCATCCCTTCAGATTTTCCCTTATAATAATGAAGTAGAGATTTGATGACACCAAGAGCATTAATGGAGGTATTCAACTGGCAGTCACTCAGGTTGAGTGGATAGGCATCCTCAGATATTAAGTCTTCACAGTTACAGGAATATAGCAAGAAATTGGCCACTTTTAGCCAAGCTGAATATGCAGGTACCACCGGAGCTTCCTGGAAGTCTTCTGTGGTTTTACATTGTTAGGGATGGTGGGTTATCTGCATTCATTTTGTACTTTTGAGACTATAAAGCACAATAATTTGTTTTTGCTGTTATATAAAAAAAAATAGTTGAAGACTTAAATCTCTGATCACAGCCATTTTTAAAATGTATAGTCACTTTTACCCCAGTTTAGTGCTATTGGCCAAAGCAGGAGCTTTACACTTACACATTTTATTTGTTTCTGATTATTATTTAATATTGTTTAATTTATACACTTACTTGTCAGGGTAAAATAGGAAATGTGAGAAAAGCAAAAAATTAACTATCATGAAATTACTAATAAGTTTAGAGTTTCCCCCTAAATTGTTGTCTTCTAAATTCATTTCTTAATTTACCTGATCCCAGTCCTAGAGGAATGTGTCTACTGCCCAAACTTCTGTCTTTCACTAGTGGAATTTCACTGGGATTATAGTTACTTTGTCTCCTGATTTGTTGGCGATAGTGACAGCTTATCCATATGCTAGTTATTTGAGAGAAATGTTGCCTATTTGGAGCCTTGAAATTTTTCATTAATTTACCATTTGGTAGAAAAACAGGAAAACATTAAAAATAAAGCACTTAATTTTAAAGTGAAAATTCTAAGCGTTCCAAACAATCAAGTAATGAAGCCATTTTAAAAAATCTATTTTTGATGCTGTAACACCTGTTATATCCCAATCTATTTAAATAACCATTCAGTCTTCAAACTAAATAAGATATGATGGCCTTTTTTAAAAGTAAATTTTTACAGAAAAAATTCAAAGTAGGTTAATTAATATCTATCCTTTTTTAACAGTGAGAAGTTGACATCTCTTTTATATATAAAGGATTACTATTGATCATTTAAGTTTATTGCATTATACCATATAAACAGTTTATATATGAAATCATTTCTTATACTGTGCCATGAAAAAAGTAATGAATTTATTTATTAACCTGATAAGAGGATTCATGAAGAAATGCTATGTGTAATAGATGTTAATTGTTTGTGTCCATTCAACACCACTTCCTCTTCTTCTGACAATATTGCCTTGAGTCTCTTTTGGGAACTACCCCATTCCAGACCATGTCATGTGGTTTAGGGGATGCTCACCTGACTTCTGCCTTGTCAATGGGCATCTTGACCCAGAATAAGAAAATCAGAACATAGAACAACCGAGACCAGTAGTTGACTGTGATTCAAACTGGTATAAAATTCCTTTTATTGAAATAAAATAGGGTAAAGTAGAATAAAAGGTCTATCGTTTGGCAAGAGACAATGAAATGCAGAACCTAAGACTGGAATTACCTTAGCAATGCATGAAAAGAGACTCCCTGAGAAGAAAATGACACAGACATGGCAGAGCCAGGGTGGGAGAGACATATTCTTTTATATATATATATATATATATATATATATATATATATAAGAATATGTATATAATAGTTTATTTTTACATATTTTTGTGCATTTTTCCATCTCAGTTGCAATCCCCTTGGGTTTCCCATAACCAAATCCATGTGCCATCACCATAATCCAGTGCATTTCCCTCCCCCCGCTGTTTTTGATCCCATTCCCCTCTCCACCCCCACAAAATGGAGAGACATATTCTTGGTGACATACACATTTGCATTCCTAGATCCAGCTGTTACTGAGCTCAATTGGATTTCACTCCTAGACATTTCAGTTAATCAAGCAGTGACTTGATAAAGGACTTTGCATGCTTTATTTTTCTAGACTCTGTAAAATGCAGTTATTAGATTAGATGACCATATGAGCTCTCTTTTAAAACTTAACTTTTGTGTGTGTGTGTGTGTGTGTGTGTGTGTGTGATTATGATTGACCATACCTTCATGATTGCACTGATAGAATTTTTTTTTTAAAGATTTATTTATTTATGCATACAGAGCTGGGGTACAGGCCAGAGGTGCAGGGGCAGCGAGAGGCTTCACCAGAGACAGAGTGGGGAGCAGAACAGGCAGATTGACGAAGTACACTGCTGAGGGGAGCAGCGGGCCGGTCAGGAGAGGTCTGCCGCGCCATGTGGTCTCCTCCGGGGCAGGTGGGAATCGAACTCATGTGCAAGTGGCTTTTAGCTTCTCAATGCTGTGCTTTAACCCACTGCGCCACCAGGGAGGGCCGCACTGATAGAATTTTTAATTGGATCTCATTTCTATTGACAAAAATAAATGTTCTTTTATAGAAAAAACAAGGGCACCATATACTAGTCATATTTTGAGGGATTTAAAAGGTTATCTAATCTTCCTTCTGAATCTCTCTTCTAAATTGACTGTATATAAAGATTTTTTTTTGTACAGAGTGTCTTCATTTTGGAAGTGTTCAGGAGCAAATATCAGAATTAATTAAACATGTCATATTCTAAATATCTCTGTGCCAATTTTGATAAGTGACCCTGGTAGTTATCCATCCTAGTTTCACATATTTTTGATGAAGTTATTTTTGTACAATTTAACAAATGCAAAGAAATAGCTCTTTTATGTAGTTCCTCATACTTTAATAATTGATAGACAGCATTTAGATCCCCTGATAATTATTTTCCCATCAGGCAGGCTATTATATTTCCCAGGAGATGCCTTATAGGTAAAATATCTTTTGAAAGTATATTTTATTTTTACATTTTGTGATAAGAGATTGTTGTGAAACTAATCTTTTCTATTACCAGGATGTCATTCAAAATAAAATAATACGTTTAAATATGTTACAGCAATTTACTTGCTATTACTCAAATCTTACCCTCTAATTAGAAGAAGTATGAAGCCTCATAAGTGTATGATTTAACAAACTCAGTGTCATGAAATTACCATATTCTTCCCTAGCACCAAAATTTGTGGGCATGGAGGAAAAATGTTCATTTCTAAAATACAGAATATGACTTATAACAAGAGAGAGCTTGAGAGTTGAAAGCATGGGTTCAGGCTAATCAAAGGTTTTGGACAAATTCCAGAAGGCAGATTTTAAAATATGACTCAGTCTCCAAATCCCATCTGCTTTGGGATGCAATGAAAAAAGTAATGAAGTCATTTGGGGAGAGGGTAAACTATGAAAACCAAGACTTGTTAAAGCACTGATAGAAATTATAATGAAGTAAAGGGGATTCCACCAAGAATTCATAAAGTAATAAGAATTTCACCTCCAGACAGAAAAGTACAAAACGGCAACAAGCTTACTTTACTATGTCATCCTTCTACTCACCATCTTTCTATAGACCCATATTAAGGTTAGAAGTATTAATTATTAAGGCTATTAATATACATTAATATATTGAGGTTAGAGGTCTTTCCTTGCAACCTTGAGGTCAAGGTCATTTCTTATTTACTTCACAATCCCACTAGTAGTTCTGTTCAGGAAGTCTTCTGAATTCCATCTTGTGTTCTCACCCTCTTCTAATCCCTCTGGGTTCCCTGCATTCAACCAGAGATTGGGAAAAGAGGATATAGGGAAAGTACACCATGTATTACCTGGTGCTTTGGTTTAAAAATAACAAAAAATACTTCTCTTCACACTACATTGGCTAGAAATCAGTCACATATCCACATCCCATGCAAAGAAGGCAATCTTTGTTCCAGAGGCAAGTGATAAAAGTTTTGCTGAACATAAAGTCTTGGCCAGCTTCGTCCCTCCTGTTGTCCTCCTTGATCATCTTGGCAAAAGCAGTATTGCAAAATAGTTAAGAATACAGAGCTAAGTATACACTAGAGTCAGACTACCAGGATTCAAATACAACTTCTCTTCTTAGCTGTGTGATCTTGATAAGTGATGTAAACTTTCTCTGTTTAGTGTTCTGTAAAGCACAAATCATGAAAGTCTTTACTCATAGCATAGTTGTGAATATCAAGTAAATCAGTGCCTGTACAGAGCTTAGAACATACCTGAAACTTTGCTACTTCTCAGTATCTGTATCAGTCAGACTTTTAGGTTGCAGCAGGAACAACCTTGCTGACCTAAGCAAAAGAGAAGATACTAGGGGCCAGTAAGGCTATGGAAGAGGCTTAGAAAGCAAGGCCGAAGCAAGCATCAGGAGAGTGAGGCATCAGGAACCGGAACAGGTCCCAGCAAGACCAGGTCCATTCATAGATTCAGAGCCACTTGCCTCAGCTGCTGAGGTGAAGATTCCCTCTAAACAACACCAAATCCTGCTGTATTTATTCAGGTGCTACAAGACTACCTGATTGGCAATGCTAAAATGAATCGCTGCCCCTGAATTTGCATGAATGGAGAGAAAGGAAATTTGGTCACTTACTTTCCAGTTCTCAAGAATGCACACATTGGCACATTGCTAAGGACAGAAAGTCAGGGGTTATATAAAAATATATATATGTGTGTGTGTATATTTTGTATATATATATTTTTGTAAATATATATGTATATATATACATATGTACATATATATATACATATGTATATATATTTATGTAACCCCTGACTTTCTGTCCTTAGCAATGTCTATATATATATGTATATGTAATGTGTATATACATATTGCACTGTATATATATATATATATACACATATATACATATAACATATATATATATATATATATTTACATCATTCTTCATTTTTGTACAATGCGTGCTTTTTCATCTTGGTCACAGTCCCCATGAAATTCCTACCAGCATTTTACCCATATGCCATCACCAAAGTCCCTTGTGCTCTTCCCAACCCTGTTTTGATCCTACTTCCTCTCCTCCCTTGCAGAATATCTCTGGTTTATAGTTGTCTGTTCATTTTGGTTTTTACCTTATTACAATTACCTTTTCTTTCCTGATAAAGGGCAGACATTTATAATAATCACAGTACCTTGCTCCACAACAAGATAATTATATCCATTATGTGATCCAGCAATACTCTCCAGCCCCACCCCATTCACCCATCCACCCACCCAGTCATCTACCCATCCATTAACTCAGGTACAGACATAAATGGCAATAAATGTGCCTCACCAAATTTCAGTCATCTTCCTTATATCCAAATGCCCACTAAAAAAATTAATCAGAGAATGTTTTTATAGACCAAATTCTCCTCAAGGCTTATATTTCCCTGAGCAGTTGATGAAAAATATTGTAGCCTAAAAAGAATTGACTTGTAAGTACTAGGAGCCCCACTATAATGCTAATGTAGCACCAAAGAGCATTCCTGACCCTGAAGTGAATGGAGCCATGTTTTCATAAGCAAGACATTTGTTATGATGGTAGGACAAAATGGCCTTGGTTAAATCTTCAATTCAGGATGCATATAAAACAAACATTCACTTTCAAATTGAGATCCAAAAGTTACATTCAAAGGAAAGAATGTATGAATCCTACTTAAAGTTCTCATTACAGAGTCAAATTAGGGTTGCCAATGACAGCAACATATCTGAGATGTGTTTAAAGCTCTGAATAGTGCATAATAATTTCTTCTGGAACTAAGAGCCTCAGTTAATTTTCAATTTCTCTATTAGAATTGATATATTCAACATAAGAGAAAATATTACTATATTTTCTTTAATGAAATTCTAAATTATCCCATAGGCTCTCCAACTAAAACAGTCCTCACAACAGATTCTATTTTTTAGGGGAGCTAATGCTTCCTGTCATTTTAATGCCATGTTTTTGAGGAATTAAAATTCAATCACCAAAATATACTGTAAGGCATCTATAACAGACCTGTCTACCACTTCATAGTTGGGTGCATTTCATCCTAACTATAGACGATGACATAGGCTTTATGGTTTCCAGTTTATGTTTCCTTATTTGAAACTTGAAACATCAAGTAACTTTCCCTACTTCAAACAAATATAAGTGATGCACTGAAAACCCAGTAGTCTGATTTGGGAACCCACACTGTATCCTTGCAGAACTGTCTCTCATTCACAAGGTTGGATCACCACGGTCATGAGTGATGTAGTTTTCACTCTCTTAATGACTATCTTAGAATTAGATACCTCATCTAAGAAGAACTACTGGGTTCATTCTGGAACTCTGAAACTGAGTTAGAGACTGCAATTTAGTCTGTGTTAGCACTGAAAAATAAAACACATACTCTCTGAACAACTATTCAATGGACAGTCTCCATTTAGTAGTATGAAAATTTGGATGGTAGAGAGAACTAAGAGGACATGACACAAGAAGTTTTGCCAGTTTCTTAAATTGTTTATGAGTGTATTTAAATAGCATTTGGTGAGACAAGTATTTAGTGCCAACCTCAATATTAAAGGAAATATCAGGGATACTTTTCCCCAGGTTTCCAGTTACCATATTGCTTAAGAAATTCCGTAGGAACTTACAAATTAGACAATACTACTGAAATATATACCTGGATTTATTTCACTGTTATGTTTATAATTGACATTTTTAGCACTTACTTAGCTTATGTTGGCATTGCCAAAGGCTTTTTTTATTCGTGGGTTTTTATTCTGAATAAAGCACTGGTTCTTAACTTGTTTCTTCTTAGGGCCCTCTCTATTACACCTCTCCCTTTGAGTTTTGCAATTTGCCTCTTTATCTGTATTGTGTATTTCCCCACATTTAAAATGGCTGAAATTGTTTTCTCATTTGCAATACATAGCTTAATCCTTATAAAAGCCAAAAGGGAACCCAGAAAACTCGTGATCAGGGCCGGTCCCCGACACAGCATATATTAAATATTTACAATGTGCTGTGATATTTACATAAGTTTACTAATCTAATTAACATAAAGTATCAATTTCAAAGCATTTAAGTAATTTGAAGAAATCCGTTTCACTCATGTGTTTCTCTAGTCCAGAGTCCTAGCAATTTCTCTGATATTATGTTCTAACCTACTCAAAATGAAGAGAAAAATAAAAAATGAAAAGATTATGAACTAAGAATTATGGCTCAAGGGCCAACCTTTGACATCTGTGGATTATGATATGATGATACAAATTAAATATGACAGCAGCTTGTTTCTAAAATATATCACTGCCCTCTCTAAAGCACTGGAAAGTAAGTACTTAGTTCTTTATGGTCCTGTGTATTCAAGGTTTATAAAAGCCTGCATGGTTACTGCCATAACATGCCCATGCCCAAAGCAGAACAAAGAACAAAGTCCATTCTTTTGAAAAATGTGGGTCATGAACATAGAATGAGCAAAGAATGAAGCAGATAGTATGTGTTAAAAGCAAAGGCAGTGCATGGACAGTGATGTGTAGAGTTCTACAGTTATGTTGCTCTTTGCTTTAGTATTTTGGCCACAAGGAAGAGACTCAGAACACATTAAGGAATGGGAGTCAGTGTTCAGTCAGAAAAATAGGGATCTTAAGTGGGAATTTACTTACAAAAGGCTTCAGAGAGGCAAGGGGGTGGGAGAAGAAAGAGCAACTCAAGGGAGCGCCTTGGCCTTATGCAGATCTTGCTGTCAGCACTCCGGTCTACAAGGTGACCTGACCACCCTTAGTTTCACTATTGAGTACTTGTGCTTCTGTTCTCACTGCCAACTATCTTCCTTGTCCATTTTGGTGGTTCTCTCAACCTTGTATCTTCTTTAACCGGGACTTCCTCTTTCTTGTGACTTCTCTGTACTTAGAGCTTCTCCTGTGGACTTTTGTTCTCCATGACCCCAGCTCCTCTACATGGTACATTTCAACTTCATATCATTTGCAACTGATGGGTAGCATACTTCCTAAATGCACACCTTGGTGCTGGACTCTGACTACCTGAGTTGCTACTTACTTGGGCAGAAGTTTGTTTCTTTTTGAATTTGTTTGTTTTGAGCGTCTTTTGCCAAGCCATCCCATCCTGAGCTTCCCATGTCATCAATTCACTGCTGTGCCATTGCTGGCTCAGACAACTCTGCATAGTGTATGCATGTACATACACTATGTAAGGAGACAGTGGTAAAGTCAGACACAAAATAAAGACACCACCATGAGCTAAGGCTGCCCTCTCATTGATGGCAGTGGCTGGAAACCCTATAGAGGGCATCAGGATAGGTGTACGTCACTCAAGTTTTACCTAAGTTTTTTGTGTATTAATACAGCAACAGCTAATACATGCCAGCCACTATTATGTGCTTGGCACCCTTTCAAATGCTTTAAGTACCTGATCCTGTATGCTGTTGATAATAACTTAATGAAGTAGGTGCCCATTTGAAAGTAACATTCCCTTGGTGGAGATGGAGCAACTGAGGCACAGACAATTTGCACTCTTCTACATTAAGTTAAGGTGTTATTCAAAAAGTAGAATGGGGTGCAGTCACCACTTGCTTTTGATAATTCTGATCCCTGGTAAGACTTTAGTATTTTCAAAAACCTAGATAAATAAGCAACATGTCAAGAATGGAGGGTGTTTTGCAATGAAATTGACAAGGCAATGGCCTCAACACAATACTTAAGCTCCAAATAAATTACTTGACTTTCAGGAGAGGGGTAAAGAAGGGTCTTCTTTCCCATTTCCAGTGAACTCTCAGAGATACAATATGAGGATCAACAGGGACACTTAGGTCCTCCTCTTCTAACCTGAATCTGTGATTGTAAAAGAGAACACAAAAGGCCAAATCAGATTCATCTGACCTTAGAATGTGATTAATTCACCTCCTCCAAGATTGGTGTTAGGCCATCCCTGGCAGTGCAGGGGTCTAGTAGAGCCCCCCAACCTTAGAGTAAATATCATGGCAACAGGTCTGTGCCCACATTTCTGGTTCTTCAGATTGGGGGTCCCTTGGGCCTTGTCTGGGCTCTGGTTGGGTGTTTTCCACCTTGGCTCTTCTGAACTCTGACCCTTCTGCCCCTAGAACCCTTTGGTATAAATTCTACCCCTGCACTCCCTTGGCGTGGCCCCTCTTCCTTTGGAGTCCCATCCGGCAACTGGCCTCAATAACCCTCTCTTCCTAAGACCAATTGTATGGGCTCCTTTCTGCAATACCTTACAATTTGCTCAATTATTGCAGCATCTCTTCTGCATTGAAACACTCCACTTACGATTAACACCAGAATACTATCCATGAAATAGAAAAAGAAGAAATAACGCTGAGTCCAATGCCGTCACCCCTTTGTGGCAGCTTCAACTGTGACAGCAGCTGGGGCCATAGCAGCTGCCGAAATATTAGCACTAGCAATTTGGGCCGATGCCCGAAGCCAAAAGCAGACGAGCGTCTGGGGCTTTTTTTAGTCCTTGCTTCAGTGGCTGCTGTGTTCTCCTTCTGGTGCTGTGATCTCTCTTTTCTTTTTAAAGGGCCTAGTCCTGAGTCAGCAGGGCTCTATGGCCTGGTCAACGACAGTTCTGTCTGAGGGAGACCAAGAGCCACCAAAAGAAAGAAAGGACAGATTCAGCCAGAACAGAAGGTATCAAATAACCAAAACAGAACAGAAAGCTTAAGAAGCACGCTGAGGTCATTTTGTGTTTGCAGCTCTGCCTAACCCAAACCCAAGATGCCTTCTCTCCTTAACGCAGTCTGGCAAGGGCTTTCAGGTAGCACCTCAAAAAGGTGAAATGCCAAGCTGTGTTCAAAACCTACCCCTCGCCTTCCTGTCTTTTACTGCCAGTACCTACTAGTCTGTCCCTGTCCTCTGCAATTCTTCCATCAAATGCCTGAGACATTTTTCTTTCTTTCTTACATACTTCAGAGCATTTTTCATGTGCTTGTGTGCATATGTTTTCAAGGAAGAAATTTCCTGTCAAAGTAGACACCTCTTATCATGTTCACGTTGGAACTTGTCCATCAGTGATAGCATAAGGAAATGGGAAGACTTCACTTTTGTGCTACTGTGTGTTTCATTAAGGCCAAATTTTCGAGCTAGAGAATGTCTCTTTTAGAAAAGGAGGCCTGGAATTCAGTAAGTTTGTGATTTTGCTTTTGTGTTTAATTTTTAATAGCACAATGGTATGCTTTTGGGGATTTGATTAAAAATAAAAATGTATATATCATTTCTTCACCTAATGTACAAAGTTGGCAGTAAAACCCCATTGTGAGGGAGAGTTCTCCCCTGCCACTGAATAGTGTTCTCCTTAACTTGTAGCATCCAAAAAATATCTCCAGATATTCCCAACAGTTCCAAAGAAGCAAAATATCTCCAGTTGAGCATCATGGACTTAAAAGATACAGATTTTGGGGCCTCCCTAGTGGCACAGCAGGTTAAAGCACAGTACTAAGAAGTTAAAGCCACTTCAGCAGGACTTCAATCCCTGCCCGCCCTGGAGGTGACCCACATGGCGTGGCAGACCTCTCCTGACCTGCCCGCTGCTCCCCTCAGCAGTGTACTTCGTCAGTCAGCCTGTTCTGCTCCCCATTCTGTCCTTAGTGAATCCTCTACACCTCTGGCCTCTTCCCCAGTTCTATATGCATAAATAAATTTTTTTTAATACAGATTTTTTTTTGTACTGTGGATATTCAATATACATTTAACTTTGAACAAACAGAACAAACTTTGCCACCACTCCTTTAGACAAGGCCCAGAATATACATGTGGCCTTATGGCGCCCAAAGTCTTGCCACCACACACCAGCCTGTTGGACTCAACACGCGAGCCCTGCCCTTTGCTCTGGATACACGCTTTTCTAGAAGGAGGCTTCACACAAGCCACTGCCTGTTTGTGAGTGACCTTCCCTCACTTTCTTTGTACACTCACTCTTGATGAATCCTTTAGAGCCCACTCAAGTCTCTTTTCCAGGGAAATATCAGTGACATCCTCCCTTAATAGATTTTGCTTAAACCATTCTCCACATCTCCTGTCTCTCTATCTTAGCTCTTGTCTTGGCCAATGTTTACCTTTGTGGATCTTTGATAAATGTCTCTCTCCCCCACTGGCTGTAGGCTTCCTGATGGCAGGAAGTGAGAACAATGTGTTTTGCATTCAGCATAGTTCCTGGATCAACTTGAGCTATTGTATTTGAAAACATGAATACATGATTAAATGACTCAAAAAACTGTTTTCTAACAGACTATTTCCAATATTCTTCCTTGCTTTTGTCAATAAAAAGTTGTGAAGTCATGTATAGCTGATATGGGAAAGATGTTTAATTCTAAAGCTCTAGTATAGGTGAGCTTACTCAATTGATCCCTCAAAGATGTGGAAAAATAGCAAGGATTTGCATAGGCTAATTCAGATTAAAATCACAAGACCCCAGAGCTGTCGTTCTCAATCAGTGCATCAGCCAGACCAAGTCTCTGAGCCCCACCTCCCATGTTTCTATTCTATCAGAAGGTCTGTGCCTTTGACTCTGTTTGTGAGTTTGGTGCCACATCTTGAGAAATCCTATCTTAAAATAAGCAGATCCAGGGAAGACCTGTGGGAATCTAGGTATGGTCACGGCCAGTCATTTCTCTATTCTGAGACTCTATTCTATTCTGTATACACACACACAAACATATATATATATATATATATATATATATATATCTTCTGGTAATGATTTGATTTCGAAAATGAGTCTCAGAATAAAGAAATGACTAGCCATGACCATACAGCATAATGAGTTGTTCTGACAGCAGAACCTGTGCTCTTTACCTGCCACGCCTAAGTCTAAGTTGCCTGGTACTAAGAATTGCAAAGGCAGTTGTTAAATACAGGTGAGTCTCCTGATGGTGCCAAGTTTGGAAAACAGTATTCAGTGTATTCCTTCCTGCCTTCCACATGCAGATGTAGCTCTGTGACTGGGACTTCTACCGGCCCCACCTTCTTTGGGAGTCACACCCACAGCTTGTTCCATCAGTCAACTGTGACTTTATCCAATCTATTTGGCACTTCATCTGGATCTCTCCAAAGACAAGCAAGATTATGCAGGAATTATGCAAACATCCAAGGTAAGAGGGAGCTTTAAATTTTTTTTTGAGCATCAAAATTTATTCTTTAGTGAACAATTTAAGACATTAAAATTTGAATTGTTTGACTTTAAAACTAAGAGAAAAAGTTGTGTGTGTAAGCATTACTTCATTAATTTCAACTCTTTGGTTACAAGAAAGGATCATAATAGCATCCAAGTAAACAAGGAAAACAACTAGGGAGAACTAATTTACGTGGGGTTTGAAGGCAGTTAAAATGGTGAGCCAGACACAGTACAACCCAGTGGGGCTGGGTAAAATACAAGATGTTAGTAAATTTGGATGTCAAATAAGTGTTATACAATAAATACTTGAATACATTTATATTAGCAAAACAACTATTATCTGAAATTCACATTACTAGCTATCTGGCTTCCCCTTTCCTCCCATCAAATCTAGCAATCCTAAATGGAGAAAGAAAGTATGTACCCAATCACATACAATTCTAATACTAGTCGGACAATGAGCATTAATTACTTCATTGTGACTACAAAAGCATTGGTTTTAGAGCAAGCAGATACTACATTTGGTTGAGAAACTAATGAAACATTTTGCTGAATGTGGAGGTGAAGTTGAGTCTTGAAAGATAGCATGATTTGGAAGAAAACTCAGGAGTGCATTCCGAACAGGAGGAAAATGTGAAGAAACAATAAATACAGAGCTGATTTGTAATCAGAAAATAGATTTGTTTTCTATTGTTGAAGACATAAAGCAAAAAGGGATGATGAAGTAAGCAGGCAGAGGCCAGAACTGACTAAAGCATGTAAGATTAATCCGTTCTACAGTTACTGGTAAAAAAAATCTGATGGTTTCACAGGATTTGGGCTTCAAAGACATTTAAGCTGTTAGGAGTCTATAGAATGCACTAGAAAGAAAAGATCATTTAGAAAGTTATTCCAATGATCTTTGTCAGTTTTGTTCTCACTGTGGGTCACAGCTTATTAGTGGGTTGTGAAATCAATTTAATTGGCCATAACCAGCACTTTAAAGACTTAAGTAGAAAAAATATGGGCAGAAATACCAGTCTACTGATACAGGTTTATGAATCACCACTTTTAAGGGCTGCTCTAATAAATACTTGTTTGGTGTGTGTGTATGTGTGTGTGCGTGCGTGTGCACATATGCACATGCACGATTGCACAATGGCTCATGATGTATAGTGTACCTCTTACAGAGTCAGAGTCCACAGTGTCTGAAGGCCATTGATTTGTGCAGAGAATGGGTCCATTGGTTTCTTTGCTAGGACCATAACACCTTTCAAAGAATCCATTCTCTCCTAAGGTGGCAATTTAATGTACTATATGATCCCTAGGTCAGATCAGAGTGAACATCTGGCCCGAGAGGAACCAATACATAATCCTGGGCTGGGGAGCCAATCATCCCATCTGAGGAAAAGCCTTAAGAGATACAGCCTTTGTTTACATGGAATTGTGGGCTGTGGCCATAGGGCATGAAATCTGGTAGTGGGTCATTGGCAAACTGAAGCAAAGTCAAAAGAGAGAAAGAAACAAATATGAAAAGAACTGACTGGTTTCCAAAAGAAGATGCTATGAAGACAGTACATTTGTGTTCTAAATCTCCTCATCCAGTCCCAAATATGGCCAGATTATCACTTCTGACCCTTGGATCTCTGTGAGGTTACTGTTGTGTTTGTGTGGCTTTATTTGCTGTAAATTCCACTTTTTCATCAAGCAAGCCAGAGTAGGTCTACTTCCTTGCTACCAATGCTCTCTCAGACTGCTGTGTAGTACTAACGCTGTTAAGTCAGTATTTATAGTGTCAGTAGAAGGGACGCAATGTAAACAATTTCTAAGGGACTTGACCACTGATTAGTTATAACAGTGATCTGTATTTGGTGCCTTCACATGCCCAGAAACAGTAGAGCAGATGACCCATTTACTGTGGCCACCATAAATATGAATCCTTACCAGCAGAGTGCACGCACTGCGCTTGCTTTCCATGCAGACACTGAATCTCCAAGAGATTAGGGAAATAGCCCTAGTGACTTTCCTGGGAAATGACAGCAGGGATTTACTCAGGTTCATAGTCCTCTATTCTTCATGCTGTAAGTCACTTAAAGTGATCAGTGAAGGGCCAAGATAAGGGCCAGATAACCCCCCAGCCCCGGTGACTATGAAAGAAATTCCAATTCTAGCTGTGTTGTTCTTCTCCTTTTTTTTCTTCAGCTTACATTCTGATGGCAGTCAATCAATCTTGTAATATGAGGCTGTTTCCATACAACCCTAAATGAAGTGGAAATGATGATTATACGGTTAATTTGATCAGCAGTCAAGCCACACAATTCAGGTTTGCAAAAATAAAAATTCTTTTTTAGGAATGACTTGTCTCCTCTGATTGCTGGTTTTATTTCTGCATTGGCTTCCTGTGGGAGATTAACAAGAACCTGATGGGCTGTCAGCAGTGCTTAATGACCCACCCTCAACCCTCCCGATTCCCTTGGTCTGTTAAGAATGTGTCTACACCACCTTCCTTCTACTTCCCACTCCTCCCTCCCTCCCCTGACATACACCTCACCATAGTAATTACAGGAGAAATCAAGGCTGCTGTCTACTTTCTTCCTGCAAACTTTTAACAAGATATAGTCCAAGCCCTTAGTATCCAGATCCTGAAACTGACCTGACACGTAAGAACTCTCAATTTACGTTCTATGATCATTCATACATTCACACACACCTTCCTTTATGCACATTGTTGTGCAGAGAACATTTATGGAACTTTATATTTATGGAATGTACCATATGCCATCACTGTTCTAGCCTTTGGGCATTCAAAAATAAGTAATAATAACTAATATTTATCAACTACTTAACACATACCAGGTATTAGGTTACCCAATTTATTTGTGCTAGTAAATTTTATGTTTGTCATAAGCATAGGCGATGGGGTATTATTATTATCTTTATTTTCACCAGTGAGACAGTCAGGACTTGGAGAATATTGAGCTTCTGAAGCAGCACAGCTAATAAATAACAGAGCCAACATTCAGATGATCCAAATCCATGCTAATCCTGGAATCTAAATGTTGAGCTGTTGTTCTCACTGCATTTCCATAATGAGGTCTGAAAGCAGCTCACAGTCTAGGAGGAGAAATAGATGTGTGTGTATAGAGGTAAATGCAAATGGAGAGGATTGTGACAGAAGTATGAGAAAAGGGGTTAACCGTATCAAAATGGCTTACTGATTCCCCCTAAGGACCAGCAGAATGTTTCTCCTCTCTGCATTTCCCCTATGGAGTCACCACCACATCTGTCAAGTTGTCTAATCCTACTGCTACTTTAAGACACATGTACTTTTCATATCTCCCCTCATCCATGGCAGAAATAGCTAATCAAATGGATCCTCTTCCTGACTAATTGGGCTAGACAAGAATTCTGAACATCACCATAAGGGCAGCCATTATTAATAGTGTTGGCACATAAACATATATATTTTTTTTTCTCTCAAAGCTAATCTATTTCCAACTCATTTTATAAGTGAGAAAGTTGAAGGCCAAAGAGCTGGCATAGCTGCTCAGGGTCACACCGTGACGTAGAAACAGACCTAACTCTCTTCTCAGACCTTCCAGGACTTTCTCCTCCTCCATATTCTCCCTATTAGCCTGGCCGTGTCATCTATTGTCATTCGTGAGAAATGATGATAAATGAAGTCCAAGTAAGTAGAGAGGGAGAAGGCAGTAAAATGCCAATTACCCAGTCCCAGCAGACTGGGTGCCTGCTTGCAAGCTGCATAGGGATACACCTACGGAAAATGTCTTTAATTAGAGACAGATTCTGAGGAAAGGTTGGCAGTGTCCCTGAAATCCTTGTTTGCACTTAAATGCATGGAGCACTATGCATTTATATCATTTCCATGCCATATTTGAGTTGAAGAATATTAAATATTTATTCTTTGTCAGTTACTGAGTAACTGCTGCTCAACTTTCCTATTTACTAACACCACTCATTTATTGAGTCCGTGAGTACATTTTCACTTGGATATTTGAAATACCACTATCAGCAGGTTCTTAAGTATTTTTTAAAAATTTAATTTATAAATGAAGACATGGGAATTATATACCTGTGAGGTAAAGTAGAGGCCTACCTGTGATCTCTTAATCCCATGGTATAAGAGGAAGGGTGTTTGGAACCAAGACAGTTGGGCTTTGAACGAAAATTCTGTTATTTCCACCTGTGTGACCTTGAACAGATTATTATTATTATTAGCTCTGATCTTGGCTTCTCATTTTTCTGAGATGCAGATTGGTATAAAAGCTTATATTGTGTTTATTTTTTTTTATTACTACAATGTATAGTTTTGGTCTACTTTATGTTAAGGTGAATATCTAGTAGTTATAAGCACTTAATACATTTTAGGTCATTTGAGCCTCCTTCATGTGATCACTTTAATATGTTGCCTTGGACTTTCTCACCGCACAAGTATCTGAGTTTTGTGGCTAGCACCCTGAGAGACAGAGAGTGTGCCATCAAAGAGACTCACTTTGGAAGTCACAAGACATCACTTCTATCACATTCTATTGGGACAATCACAAACGTACACAAGTATAAGAGGAAAGAAATGGACTCCATTTTGAATGGAAGAATAAAAATTCTAGGAGAATATATGGAGCTAGAAATATCACTGTACCCATTTTGGAAAAATATAATCTTGTTACAAACTGAGGACAAGAAATTATATTTGTTTTATTCTCTATTGGTTCCTTTGTCTCGGAGATACCTGACCTGCAGAATTGAACAGTAAGTTTTTTGATTGACTGAAAAAGTGCCACTTTACATGACGTGTGACTTGTCAAATACCTTGTTTTATGGAAAATGACATTGAGAACCTTTAAAACTAAAGATGTGTGCAAAGGCAAAGCTAGGACTAACCCTGGGCTTGCTGGATCCATTCTCCTGTTCTTCCCACACCCCAAATTCAGCCACTCTTGGATGAAATTACAAGAATATCTGAGAGTAAAAAAAAACACACTGTGATTCAGTGTCTGGCAATAATAACCAGTTTTGGAGCCCTAGAAGTAACAACCCTTCTCCCAACAGAATATCAGCACTGTAAATTGCTACTAGTTAAGAAATTTGTGGAAAGGTTTTATATTCATAGAAATAGCTGGTAAGCAAAAGAACAATTATTACAGAGTTGATTGTTCATGGCTCAACATGATGAGTTTTGAACTATCCTTTTGCACACAGCTCTGTGAAGTTTATGGGGGGGGGTGTGATTTTTCCTCCCTCCCCCCCCCCCACTTATATGCAACCACCTTGGATTATGAATCCAGCATAACATCAACTGGACTTCCTGAACGGGGGATGGCTACTGAGCACTAAGGTAGGTCTGAGCAGCTCGGTCAACTTATAGAGGAGGGAAGGCAGGTGGGTCCAGGCCTCTTACTTTTCCAGTTTTGATTTGTAACCAAGGAGTCAGAGAAAACATGTGGAGAAGAGACAAGTAGAGACACCTGGAAGAGACAAATGAGTTATCTCTTTATCAGAGATAATAGCAGACATTATCATGATTCATACTTAAGTTTTGTTTTTTATGTCTCTACTTCTGTCCCAACTTCTTGTGACCTGCCTAATCCTTTTTTTGTGATTCCCTGCCAAAAGATACCTTAGACTAATGGCAATCTTTCAGGCCTCAGTGACCCTCACTTCATGAGGGTATGGGGATTTTATTGTATTAGAAGCATCCTTTCTTCTCTCTATGCACACTAATTCTAATTAATTAAAAATATTTACACTAAGTGAAAGACTGAATCCATTTTAGAGACTGCAACCCTTACCTGTTTTGGTTCCTGGGCATCCCTTCATACATGGTAACTTTATTTTGTGAAGTGTTAATGAACCCACCAAAGGCAGTGATATTTTGGAAGTACCATTGATTGACCTCTAAACATTTCAGGCAAATCGAGATGAAAAGAAATCCTAACTAAGACTCCTGCTGGAATTTTATGTACCTTCTTGCAATATGTTTAGAAAGAAACTGTGAGGCTGTTGCAATGTTTTAGTGTTCTGATTTCAGTACATGCAATATGTATGTCATCCAATTATAATATAATGAAACGAAAATAAACTATAGGCCAGTTATTATAAGTCAATATGGTTAAATAAGATCTGGATCTGACAGAAAAAAAAAAAAAGATTAGAATCATTTGATACTCTCAACATTTCCAACTAAGAATTCTGATTCAATGAAAACTGAGACAAAACTTGTGAGCAATAGAAGAGAGTTATTCAACACATCAAATTTACCCCAAGTTCCCTACACTTACATTGCCCTTCTATTACCTATTAGTCCTATCTTCCCCAAACACTTAATACAAGCTAGTAATATAAATTATTCAAGTCAGTCTAGGAGTTAAATAAGAGCTGGTTACTATTGGGAAACTTAAAATCTGCTGGCCATGCTTAGAAATTTCAGAGAAGGAAGACCACATAGGGAAGCAAATATAATATTTGGCAGAGTCTCAGCAATCAGACCAGCCTGGGTTCAAATCCAATCCCTGCTTATGCTATTACAAATTGTGTGACTGGAAAACTTTGAACAGTAACTTTGGAAAAGTTGTTCAAACTCTTCTGAATCTAAGATTTATCCTATGTAAACAAAACACTACATTATAGAGTTTTCCTGGGGATTAAAGTAGATGATGTACATAAATCATTCAGCATGGTGTCTGATATGTACCGGTAGCAAATATTAGCTACAGCTATAGCTGCCATTTTTGAGAGTATTCCATTGCGTTAGTAATTGATTCATCTTTTATCTTTCCCTAATACCTTTGACTGAATAAAGTAAGTCATTTTTACCAAGACATTCATTGACCTTTTTTATTTTGATCATCAGGGTATGTTACACTAGAAAAAACCTTGGATTCTTATGATTAAAGTGTTGTTCAGAACATCCAGCATTTCTAGCTGGGGTGGGAAAGATCAAATTATTTTTGTGGTATTATTTCATCATGCTGGCTTGTTAACTTAGGCTCTAAACACCAATTTCACCTTGACTATTTGGCAATATTGGACTGTTTTCCAATCTGAGTCTTTCATGTGGCTGCTAATCTGAGCACTCTCTCTGAGATCATCATTTTTCCCTCAAAAGGTTGCCAGCCTCCCATGATTAGAAACACATAAGTGTCCTGAACCAAAGTTTATAAAAACTTCACAATTGTAACACATTTAATTTAAAGCCAGGAAAGAACAAAATATGCCAGGATTGAAATGTGTGTTCCACAGGGGTCAAGTTGATGATCATATTACAACTAATAGATGCTGAGCAACAACCGCACAGCGCCTGACACACAGTGGAACATCAAAGACATGGAACAAAGGGATGAATACGTGAATGTATGGATGAATGAATGAGCCCCATTAAAATGAAACCTGAAGTCTCTAGTGAGAACAATATTGCAGATCTTAAATCACTCAGAATCCTTTAAGGATGAAGGCAGGATATTAATATCCCCAAGTTGCTCAGACTTGTGGCTATTTCAAGAAAAATAAATCAGATTAGGTTATAAATAATTACATTAACAATCTTCCTTAAAGGATGTTTCCCTTGTAATATACACTAAAAAATACCTCCAAATTAATCTTGGAATTTAATTTGTATTAATATTTTCTTAACACCACTTCTTATTCTTTCCCTCTTCTACTTCCTCAACATGTTCATCAAGTATTTCAACGAGACAATAACATCATTGTATTTGAGGGTAATATTCCCATTTATATCTTAGAAATGTGCTGTTTGACCAGGAAGACAGATACCCTCAGAAAGAAATATTTATCTTTTCACTCTCTTTTTGGTGTAAGTTACTAAAACAATTAAAAAGGGTAATTCCAGAAGGAACAAGATCATCCAGCACATTGATATTCTCCTATGTCCTATGTCTCCTATGTGATAGGGAAATAGATATAAGCAGCATTTTGAAAATAGACGATCTAGACTAGGTTAACTTACTTGCATGGAAAGTTAAGCTCTTCACAATTCTCTTAGAGGAATTTATTCTGCTATTAAGACCTGGTGAAATAATTACTAACCATTTCATAGAACATAGTATTTATAATAATGATGCCTACCATTTATGACTATATTTTTGTGTATTCTATATCTTTGTTTATTTGATCCTTGCCTCTATAAAAAATGGATACTGTTGTAATTCAATTTTTATTTTAGATTTATTTATTTATTTAGACATACAGAACTAGGAAACAGGCCAGAGGTGCAGGGGCAGTGAGAGTATTCACCAGATACAGAGATGGGAGCAGAATAGGCAGGTCAGCAAAGAACACTGCTAAGGGGAACAGTGGGCAGGTCAGAAGAGATCTGCTGCACCATGTGGGTCACATCTGGGGCTGGGGATCAAACTGTCACTGAAATGACTGCAGCTAGTTTGCAATGCTGCATCCTAACCCATTGCTCTACCACAGAAGGCCATAATCCAATTTTTATAGATGAGAAACTTTAAACACAGAAATATTGAGTAGCAAGAAGTACAATGGGATAAAAAAAGAAATTGTCATGACCGCCTATTCACTTATTCCCAGACTACATAAAGCCCCATATGTTTTCTCTAAATGGCAAAGAATTGGATAGAGAGATAGCATGACTGTGTGAGCATGCATTCTTTGATGAATTCTATGATTATAGAAAGCCACTGCACTGGGCACTGTTTACTACTTGGATCAATAGGTCAATGAGTTTTGGCAAAGGAGAAAGAGAAGGAGTAAGAACAAATTTCTTTTAGCATGGAATGTGTATCAGCTACTTATTAAGTGCTTTCCATAGAATCATTTTTAATTATTCTTTTTTAAAAAAGATTTATTTATTCATACAAAACTAGGGTACAGGCCAGAGATGTGGAGGGTGAGAGGATTCACCAGAGACAGAGTGGGGTGCAGAACAGGCAGATGATCAAAGTACACTGCTGAGGGGAGCAGCGGGCGGGTCAGGAGAGGTCTGCCACACCATGTGGATCTCCTCCGGGGCATCGAACTCATGCGGAAGTGGCTTAAGCTTCTTAGTGCAGTGCTTTAACCCGCTGCGCCACCAGGGAGGGCCCCATTTTTAATTATTCTAACAGCATTTCCCTTAACACATTGCATATCATAGCATAATAATCTGTGTGTGTGTGTGTGTGCATAAAAGCTACACTAATACTGAAAAGTAAGGAGCATCAAGTGGCAGATCTAGAGTGCGGGATGTACCCAGAGTCCATTCTTTGCTGCTTTGCACAAAATTTGTAGTAACAACCCTCTCAATAACATACAGGAAAACTATGAAAATACTCTTCATTCATATGGATGGTTAGAAGTTCAAACAATAATGTAAAATTTTAATTACAGTTTTCAGACTATACATGTAGCTTAATTTCAGTTCATAAGGCACTAGAAATAATAATCCAAAGTGTGTTAGATGAAATATAAGTAGGATTTCAGACAGCATCCAAGGTCTAATTAGTCAGGTCAGGGGTCCCAGAGTTGAGATGACTGGAGTGGTCTCATCAGAGACCCATAAAGGGAACCTTCTCTGATGAGATCCAAACACAGGCACCAGACAGCAAATGCCACATCAAGCTGGGGGGTAAGCGATACAAGTTAATAAAAACTTTCATCAGATGGAAAATGATCTGCTGATCATTCCCCCCCACCACCAAAAAGTAATTGCAAAATGGTCCCCATATTGCTATACAGCAGCCCAACTCTTTTCCAGATATCCATGTGAAACCACCCTTTGCAAAAAATTGGCTGTCAGTCATGTGTCCCTATACCACTACTATATCCTTTTTATATTCTCCAGGCATTTGAAGGTGATGAAAAAGGAAATCAAGAAGCCACTCTATTTTTTGACTGTTTTTGTTCCTAGCTAACCTCGGGGTAAAGTGAATAGCCACAAAGAGAAATTTTTTCAAAGAAAGACTTTAAATATAAAATTCAGATAAGATATATCCCCATTTTACAGATGAAGAAACCAAGACTCAGAGAACGTAAGTAACTTGCTGAGGTCATGCAGTGAGTAGCAAAGTTGGTATTTGAATTCAACCTCCATATAGTGTACTCTTAATGTTCAGAGAACAAAACAAAGTTTTCAAAGTAAGTGTTCAGTTTAGAATTCAGACAAGATCTTTTGGAGAGGTGGTGACAAAAAAAAATCAAGTAACAAGATTGATATGGACATTCTGCTTGGACAAGGAGTTCAGCACTTAAATAGCTGCAACTAAAACAACAGATTGGGCTTTGGAGCTTGTAGGGTGGCACCAGACAGATTGTTTAAAGAACCTTGTTAAAAGAAACTATTATCTATTTGTAGAGCACTGAAGGTGGAGAGAAGGGGGGAAATTCTATGTCACACAATATGCCATGGTGGTTTATAATAATTTGGATATTTTGGCATTGAAGGTTTAACTTATTTGTAAAATAAATTAAGCCAGAACTTTTATTACATGCCTAGCAGGGAGAAAATGTTACCAGCCAGAAACATCCTGTTTTTGTTGGTCATGAATTTTTACAGCTAAAGAATTGATCTGAAGAGAATGAAAGAATAATTTTTGTCAAGGTATAAAAGGCTTTAAATTGTTTTTCTCTTGAGTCACTAAAAAACACAAAAGAAGGCAAAATATATAATAACTCGAGTCCAATTTATGGAATAAATTTTAGTAAAATTCTGTGTAGATTAAAGCCCTTTATAAAATACAAGAGGACTGAGAAATGGTCACAGGAAATTTAGGTGCATAGAGAAAGATTAGGGTCACAGTAACAATACAATGTAGATTCCTAAACTGGATCCTGGAGCAGAAACAGGGCATCAGTGGAAGAATCAATAAAATCCAAATGAGGTCTGGAACTTAGTCTGTAAGATCGTACCAAAGTTAGTTTTTTAGTTTTGACAAATGCCCCATGGTAATATATAAAGGGGTAATTGGTTGAGGGGATTCTGAGGACTCTCTGTTATTTCTTTGCCAAATTCTCTCTCTCAAGGAGAAAAGACAAAAATTTCCTACACAAAAAGAAAAAAAAAAACAAAAAGCATGCAGGACATTGGATATTGCCTTCAGAGAATTCTCTTACTTAGCGTTAACTAGATACTTAATATATCACCACGTGCTCATTGAATTCATGTATTTCTATAAACTGTCTTCAATTAAAGTAAAGTCACTTCAATTAAAGTGACTTTTTAGGAAAAAGTCTCTATAATAAACTGCCCAACAGAGGCACCTTATTTGCTGAAATGTATGTGATACCACAAAATGAAAGATTAAAAATTATGATACAAATTCAAGTCAGTATAAGATCAGGAAAGAATGTACGTTCTAACGTGATAAATGTCCAAATACACTTTTAATGTTAAACATAATGTGATAGTGAAGTTTCTGTAGACTTGTTTGTTATGTGTCTAGAATAAAGATTATGTTCTTACTACATGTTATTTGTACTACAGATAATGAAGAATATAAATGAAGATTAATTTGCCTGCTTCTTTAGCTGCAAGTCAAAAAATGAGTCAGCTAGATTACTATTGTCTCATTTGAAGTATTAAATAAATGAATAATTTGGAAATGAAACAAGAAAGAAAGAGAAAGAGGGAGGGAAGGAGAAAAGAGGCGAGTTAAAGAAGCAGAGAGAGAACAGATCAGTTTAAAACAGAAACTGCCAGGGACTTAATTTAATACACCATCATTTCTTCTCCCACTCAAAATGCTTAAAAAAGTGTTCCTCTTCCAGGAATACTGAGTTTGGGAAGTACTCCCACAGTTAAATAATGCTTTCTAAGAGGCAAGAAAAGTAATTTGTCTATTTGGCCCTAGTTAGACAGTAACCATTCTACCGGTCCCTCATTGAAAATACCATCATGGAGAGCTGTTGCTGTTAGCAGTCCATCCCCTCCCTTTTCTTGGGATTTTTTATTATTTTTTTTGTCTCCACAGTTGGCTCTGAAAATTGGAAATTTTAAGAGTACCTGTGCTCTCTTCCCAGATCCCTTTGGCCAGAAGCAAAATGCAGACACAAATGTTATCATAAAGCACCCTCTCTTCATTATTGGAGTATTTTGTTGGAGTTTGGAGCCAAGAGTAGAAAATGAAAAAAGGTAAATCTCTTCAATAAGTGGTATTCAGAAAATGGTATATACAACAAAAATTAACTCTAAATGGACTTAGATGTGAGATCTGGAACCATAAAATCCATAGAAGAAAACACAGGCAAAACACTTTACAACATTCACTTCAGTAATGTCTTCAGGGACTTGACTCCAGTGGCAAGGAAAACAGAAGCAAAAGCAAACAAATGGTATTGCATCAAACTGAAATCTCTCACAACAAAAGAATGCATCCGCAAAAATGAGAAGACAGCCTATTGAATAGAAGAAAATTTTGCAAAGCATACATCTAACTAGGGATTAATATCCAACATCTGAAGAAAAAAAGTCATCCACCTCTACAAAACAACAATAACAAATGGGCAATTGACCTAAACAGATACCTTTCCAGATGCAGATCACCATAAGGCACATCAAAAAAAAAAAATCATTTACTGTCAGGGAAATGCAACTCAAACCTACAGTGAGATACAGCCTCGCACCTGTGAAAGTGTAATATATAGAAAGGACCAGAAGCAACAAGTGTTGGAGAAAATGGAACCCTCTATTGTACACTATTGGAGATTTCTTACAGACCTACCATTTAACCCAACAATTCCACTCTTAGGTAACTCTCTGAAGAATATAGAAACACTACTTTGAAAATATATATTCACTCTTGTGTTCATCACAGCATAGTTTTCAAAAGTTAAGAGTTGGTTTGTACACACAATAGACTAATCCTCAGTTATTAAAAAAAGATGAAACCTCACCATTTGCAGCAGCATGAACTGGAATAGAATATGGTAAGGCAAAATAAATCAGAATGAGAAAGACAAACACCAGATGATTGCACTCAAATTTGGGATATAAAGAAACAAAGAACATACAGCCTTACAAAAGCAAACCCTTGGGCTTCAAGGCAGTGTAGCACTTTTTGAACTCAAGAAACCTTATTAGGGGAAGGAGAAGTCATTCTCACATTGGAGTCCAACCAAGATATTCAAGTCCTTCTAATGAATTCTCAATTCCTTTGATTATTGATGTTTATAATAACTATACATCTTAACAGCAGTCTTGTGACAGAGATGGCTGTAATAACAATTCCTCCCCCCTCTTGAGGGCTTTCAAGCATCCTGTTGAGAAGGATTTGTATTCTCAAAGCCCTAGTTGAAATCATAACACAGCCAGTTCCTGCTCAGTATAATGGAAACTATTTGGTTTGGAACTCAGGAGACTTAGGTAACTGGGTAGCAGCTATTAAACTCTTGAGTTACATTTCCTTTCTGCAAAATGGGTTAATACAGGCTCCTGCTATTTTTTCCTCAATGTGGTGAAAGAAATAACAGACCTGGAAGAATACTGAAGCCAATATAAGGGTTAGTGGTAAGAACACAGACTCTGGAATCAACCCTCTGTTGGTGGTTTTCTTAGTTATTATTTGGGATTTTGATCCCATTACATGCCTCTGATCTTCAGCTTCCTAAAAGGGATATAGCTACTTTTTTTTTTTTAACTGATTTAAAAATGAGATTATATGCCTTCAAAAATGAAAGCACAGTGCCTAATGCTTGTGAGATCTCAAGAAATGAGAGCTTTTATTTGTAAAGTGCCATTGAATGTGATAATTGCTTAAGGAAGCTCTCGCTTTTCTCTGAGGTCACTTAAGCTTTTCCTTTCATTCAGTACCTACTTTTCCTCTCCTAAGCACTTGGTTTTTACTAAGCCCATTTATTTAGGCTTTAACAGATAAATAGGGAACCTGGTGTGAGAATCAAGGCTGCAGAAAAGGCTTGAGAACATGAGTTTAGCTTGTGGTGTGATTGAAAAGCAACATGATCAGGAGCTCTCCGATGCCTCCACAAGCCACAGCAAGAATACACCCCTTCATCTCCTGATTGTTCTGCACCTCAGACCAAACCAAGATATCAAGGAGCCACAAATAGGGCAGGATTAAGTAGAGAGACTTCCTTTGACCAACTTTAAGGTGAAGTATGTGAGTTTAGGAGAGTTAGGGAATCAACAAATTTATTCCTTTGCCTTGACCTTTCACTAGCTGCCATGTCATCCTGCTTTCTACATATTCCCTCAAACTCAGGAATAGCCAACTCTTTGTCTGAATCAGTTATCTCAAGATGACTGAGCAAGAAAGGAGGAACATTTGTACATGACTGGGTTGGGGCAGGATCATTCTATTAATACATTAGCACTTAGGTAAGGGACCACTTGTCCTTAGGCCATGGGTAAAAAGGTCGTAGTTAATATTCTTGTGGGGGAGAGGGGATAACCCTCATAACATAGTGTGGGCCCAGAGGAACATAGTCCTGTTTTTCTTCCCACTCCTATCCTGACCCTCCTATTCCTCCTCCAATATAGAATGTCTCTGATCTATAGTTGTCTGATGGTTTTGATTTTTTTATTTTATTATATTACTTCTTTCTTTTTTTTTTTTTCCCCTCTGCAGTTTCCTTAGTGCTAAGAATGTCACTACCAGTAACTCTGCAAATGCTCTGCACTTTTCTTCCATTGTAGCCATGTCTGGAATCAAATCATAAAAGACCAGTGGCAAAAGTTGCTCACATGCTCATAGCAGCAATTTTAAAGATGTCCTGTGTGGGACTGACCCCAAGAAAGAATGCGAAAAAGGACCTTGCTTGTGCAATTTAAATTCTTAAAATAACTGCAGATTGAGTCTGAGAATGCCTCTGGGGCTCCTGGCTGCCTGACCTGGGAGAGAAGGGTCAGAGATTCTCAGTGAATGAAAAATAGGCTGACAGCAAAATAGGCTAAGAACAAAACCATCTCTTATTCTCAGCACAAAGGAAGAGTGGGTCAGGACTCCAAGTGACAAATTAATGACTTTGCATTTATTTAACAGCTTCTCAAAAATACCTTTAGCAGCACAGGAGAGCTGACCCATTTTTGGGTCTGGAATCAATAGACTAATAAAAGTAATCTTTAAAAATAGCTTCCCCTTCTTAAAATACATTCCCCATTGAGCAGCAAGCAGAATAATATTATCTGGAACCTGACTCATTTTTCCATGGATTGAAGTGGCATAAACCAGAAGTCTCAGTATACTGGATGGTTAAGTGCCTGCACGCTTCCCCCAGGAGTTTTATTCCTGAGTTGGATTTCAGTCCAGGTTTCCCAGCTCCCCACAGTGCTCAACTCATCCTTCTTCAGGTGGGGAAAGGGACAGCCTTGGTTCTCCCTGGGGTCTCATCACCCAGAGGGGTGCATCTGACATTTACTTCCTATTTCCATCAAACTGAAACCTAGAGCCTGAGGAAGATGCAGGGGCTGGAGTGCAGAGGATGACAACTTGAGACAGGCTTGGAGAGTTTGCTGAGAAGAGTGGCTGTTGAGATTATACTGGAGTTGAGTGAAGAGAGGGAGGAAACCCAATTTCAACAAAAGGCAACCACACAGGACTGGTTATGATTTGTGGACGGTGTCATTTTCTTGGGGTGTGAATATTTCTTCATTCTGACTCCCTCAGACTAGTACTGTCATTAAGATCCATTCTGGTTCTTTTCCCCAAAGGGTTTGTTTTCACACATTTATAAAAGAAAATACCTTTTTTTTTTCTTCTAGGGATTCTGTCCAATATTTCCTGTACTAGTAATAATTTTGGATCTCTTTCCCAGTTCTTCCATCCATGTATCATAGGAATGAAAATTACCTACAGGCATTTCTCAAAATGAGGCTTACACCATCTGACAAACTGCATATTCCAGAAATTTATTAGATGTAATACATCAAAGACTTGAAGGGTGGAGCCCAGAAATTTCCACCCAAAGATTGTTTAGAGACATCATTTTTGCATACTAAAATTTGGAAAACAAAGCCCAATGGTTACGGCAAATGTTCTGCATTGCTATGGGCAGGTACAAAGTGGGGTCTCCTCTCCATATACCCTCTGATTCCTAATGGAGGACCCAAATGAACGTGTTATGTTCAACCTTAATTTAGGAGGGAATAAGGAAAAAAAAAAAAAAAGACAGCAGTAATGCTATCCTATGTTTTCCCTCCATCCTCATTGTCAAAGCAATGAGTTCTGTTTCTTTGTGGTTGGTAGGGAGTGACTTACCATGAAAACTCCAACTCTATGCTCCTTCCTTAATTCAACTAAAAGTCACTTTTCTGAACTGTGGTTACTGCTGCTTTATGGATTTTGCAGGTTTGACTTTCTGTCCTGCCACCAGAAATGGCAGTGTGTATGAAACTATTTTATAGAGCATAACCTGCTGGTATTAAGGACAGTGGCTTTTTCAGAGCCTTGTCTTCTGAGGTCCTAGACTGAGTAATGCCCTTGGGAGGGACCATGGACAAATGAAAACCTTGTTCTCAGTTTCTAATGCAATTTGGAAAGACTGGAGAACAGAAACTAGAAGTCACACATCAGCAAGATATGAAACATAACAGTATTAACAAATGCAGTTTTCTAGGAAGATCAAATATATTTAATGTGAAAAATTGAAAGCCAAAGAGGGTATCCTGTGCTATATTCTTAGTGGCAATTTACCCACTAGGAGTATGCAAGCTCGGTGGTGATTATGGTGAAATCTCATATTTACATTTCTTGAAACTTTAAACTCAAACTTCAGAATGACCTTACAAAGTTAATACTGTAGCAAAGAAACTTGTGACCTAAAGAATGGAATAATTTACCCAAGACACACATATTTACTGGAGAATATGATCTGATTCACTGGAAAAGATTTGATGAAATATTTTAATTATGATTGTTGTAATGACCCGACTAACTGCTAGCAAGAAGCACTTTTAGGATTTCATTTGTTTTTTTATTACTAAGATATCTAAAAGCACAAATTTGAATTAGTTCATTTGTATTATTTCTAATTAATTTATAATTTACTTTTATTTTGATTTTGTTCCCTGGAGAAAAAATGAGAGAAAACTATATAAAGTATTTAGTGTCTGCAAAGATTTAACAAGATCCGATAAATGAACACGGTGCTTATCATCACTTTTATCAGTACTTATTGTTATGATCATTGCCATTATTTTCTAATTAAGATAAGGTGTAAGGTTATTTAATCTTAGACTAATTTTACAGTGAAAGTCTAAATTAAAAATAGGAAAACAAAGTAAGCTGTGAATAAATTCAGTTGCTCTAGAAAATTTCTGCTAGTTAAGTCTCAGAGTGAGAACTGGGATTTGAACACAGAGTTGGGATCTGATATCAGTATCTGAAAAGCTTCTTTCCTGTACCATTCTGCTTTGTGCCCTTGAGCTTCTGCTTACCTAGTTCCCCTTGCCAAGAATTCTCCCTTTCTCTAAAGGTAGAATTGCTGTAGGTGAAGAGCCATGTTCCCTGCCCCACTTTATGAGGGGCAGAACTGAGCCTGCAGGTGAAGCTATATAACACAAAAGGTAGGTGGAGTTCAGGGGGAAACAGGCAAAGAAGGGTTCATCTCTTGCTTCTCAGCTTACAACAGAGACTTGGGGGATGTGGAGGAGACTCACAGAGACACTTGGAAGACATGTGGATAAGAGACAACAGTCACGGTTTTCTGGTTTGTACTTTAATTTTGTTCCTTTTCTTCCAGATTTCCAGGATCTGCTTCAGAACCCCTTCCTGCTTCTTCCTGCCCCACCAGAAGGTGCCTTAGACTTACAGCAAGTTTTCAGGCCTCAGTGGCCCTGCTTCAGGGCAACTATGTTTGGCTGGGTGTTTGACTGTGAAAGGATGAGTAATTCTGGGTGTTTTGTTTGGAAACCATTATCCTTTCTTCTCTCAATTCACTCTAATTCTATTAAAATTCTTGCATATAAGAGTCTACTTTGCTTTCTGTGCATGGATGGCAGGCCCCCTGTGAACATGCAAATTGCGGACCCCTGGGTACCTCTCAGTCACACACTAACATTGCCTTAAAAACCTAATCTTCAGGCCCTCCCTGGTGGCACAACCACCTCTGCAAGCTGGCCACAGCTGCTTCAGTGGAGTTTGATCCCCAGCCCTGCAGGTGACCTCCGTGGCGCAGAAGACCTCTCTTGTCTCCTCGCTGTTCCCCTCAGCAGTGTACTTTATTGATCTGACTGTTCTGCTTCCTGTTCTGTCTCTGGTGAATCCTCTCACCACCCCTGCACCTCTGGCCTCTACTCCAGTTCTGTATGTATAAATAAGTAAATCTTTAAAAAAAAACAAAACCTGATCTGCAACCATCATAGAGACATGTTAGATTTAGCCATAGAATTTTTTTTGTTTTTGTTTTTTTTTTAGCCATAGAAATTTTTATCTGACTACTCTCTGTGGTTTGTTTTCTATCATTTAGACATTCAGACTATAGCCCATGTCTTTCTGCTTTCATAGTTCCTCAAACGTTTCACATCTGAACTCCAATTCTTTCTTGCTGACCCCATAACACCTAAAGCTTACATTATTCTCGGACCTTCCAGAGACATTATTATTTCTCCCTTATTGGTTATATTCCCAACTAGAATGTGTTCTCCTTAGATTAAAAAAAAAAACTTCACTCATTCAGCTTTGTATTTTTCAGGATCTGTTGTAGCAAAGAGCTGTGCATAATAGGGATTCAAAATGTGTTTATTAAGTCAATAAAAAAAACTCTAAACTTGAGTTATTTGACAAATATTATTAGAAGTCCCGTGTACTTGTCATAAATTATAAGGATTATCAAAATCTAACTTAAATGACAGGGTTACTGGTCCCATTAGTTAAAAACACATCCACATTTCAATTAGCAGAATTGAAATGCCTTTGAGGCCCTGGAATGCACTTTGAGGGTGCGTATACCAGAACTCTTGGCTCATTGTAAGGCTTCACATGTAATTCTTGTCACTTAGCATCCCCAGGCTTGAAAATTGGCACATGTTGAAAGGGATCTCTGGGGTAAGAGAAAACTCTGATTTCCTGATATGTTCCAACAGGGACAGAAGGATTGCAGTATTATTTCCTGCCAATTTTAAATTATGGATATTTTGGTATGATTAGAAGTAAGCAAGACAAGCCTACCAGAGAATCAAATAATCCAGGAACATGAAAACATGGATTATTGTTTTTCTACCCTTTAATCTCAAGTTGATTTGTTTGTCTTTGCAGGAGAAAATAAGGTCAAGAGGCAGGAGAATTACTTTGGCAGATTTAAATCTACACAATTATAGTATTTTGTAGGACAGTTGTTCTTTCTCAATCACTCTATCCAGACACATATCTCTGCTCTGGTTTCATCTGAATTTTGGGCACATTGTTTGATTAGTTTAAGTTCTCTTTTATGGATAAAAAAAAAAATCGTCCAGTTTGACCCTCTCCACCCTAATTAAATACTCCAGATTAGGTAAACTCTTTCAGAACCACCTCTTTGAAATATTCATAGCAAAACATAGATAGTTTTCAAAGACTTCCTAATTCAGAACAATAATTGAGGTGAGAGTAGACTTCCTTTTAAGTTTCTGGAGTGAAATGAAAAGCTGAAATTTTATGGCATCTTTTTGTAGTAATCTGAAACACAGTTTTTGTTATGTTAATGAAACACACAACTCTGTGAGGACTCACTATATTTTCCTTTCATACAAAAGCATTTTCAGACAGATTAGTTTAGGGCAAGACTACCTTTCCCATCACCATTTTAGAAGTAAATCTTCCAACCCCCAGCATATGTTAGTTAGTTGAATTAATGAGAGCAATAAACAAAGAAACCAAGATTAGCGATGAACACACTCAATGGAAAACTTCATCTTACTCTAAACTCTTTTGTCTTTTTTGTCATTTGAATGTTATTGCTAAATATAAGATCAGAATGCTTTCTTTTATACTTCCCTTTATGTCTCAGTCTCCTTCACAGACTTTCTGACTCACCCCTATTCAAGATCAAACACAAATTTCACAAAAGGTTTAATTGCATCTAGACTTTAATATTCTATTTGGAATCTACAAATAAGACTATAGGAAGGTGGGGTAATCTTTTTGTTATGCAAATACAAGCTAGTAGAAGCTTTTTTCCTGAAAGCTATTTAGTTGAGTCCTCAAAAAGCAATGTTTGAATCGCTTTTTCTCATTTTTCCCCCCTAGGAATGTCAACCTCATTACAAGTCTGGTTATAGCATTCTTATTTTATGGTCACTTGGCAAATCTTTTCTTGCTGAGATAATTTTTGATAAAATATGTGATGATAACTTCTGCATTTTTATAAGCTATTTCAAGTGAAGTTCTTATGCAGTGATAGATTAAATTCTTTGTGAAAGAGTAGAATTTTTGCAGAAGCTTCTTCATAGGATCTGTCCTCTCTGCAGAATGCGCATGATGGACATTCACTAACTTCTGTTCAGTAAAGCACAAAGTCATGTGCAGAGCTGAGATCAGCTGCAATTTCCTGAGTTTATGCTGGACATTTTGGAAGCATTAGCCTCATTTGCCTTCATAGAAACTCTATACATAATTGGTATTTTCATTACCATTTCAAAGTTGAAGAACCAAGGATCAAAAAAAGTAACTGCCTTTTTCCAGGTGAAATAGTTGGTTGAAACAGGATTTGAACCCAAGTCTATATGATCAAAAATGTACAACCTATATGCAGAGTTTGATGTTGTAGATTTGAATATTTTTCTTCTATAGAAAAAAAAAACTGAATAAAACATGAGGTGTCTAGATATGTTTTACCTACTGAGTCAAGTTTATGAGAATAAAAAAGCAATAATATTCAAACCCTGGCAATAAGAAGGGGAAAAAATGAACAAATATTTGATCTTGGCCTAAATCAATACTTAGAAGATTGATGTGGGGATGTCAGATATTTGCCATTATCAACTAGATGCTAGTTAATATGGGCAAATTTAGGTGGGAAAAAAAAAGTTAGCAGATTACAATTTCTCTTGTTTTTTTTTTTAAAGTAGGTACTTCTAAAGTAGATTGATTTTAAATTAACACATATGTTGTATCATGATTTTGGGCACAATTTGAACATTCCATCCATCACTTTTCAGAATGCCACATTCCATTTCCCTCAAAAACCCTGAAGGTATAATGGAGCTCTAGTGAAGTCCTACTCTATAAGGAAATCATTCCCACAGGCTGTGAAGTTACTAGAGTTTATGCATATGTGTGAATGAAAAAGTGGTTACTTGATCTTATGTGATTACTCAACCAATTGCCTGAAGGCACCATCAAACATGTAAGTCTTCCCCTTTTCTACACATTTTTGAAGTCATTAGATAGTTTATGGCCACTGCCTGGTAAATGTGCTGTTATAATGGCTGATAGTACAAATGACTTGGTGACTCAGGAACCTCATTTTGTTGGGCAATATACATAATAATGTAGGGAAAGATAAGCCCTTATGATGAAGGTCTAACTTGCACTTGCTCCACTGTGAGTTGACTTTGGGTACAGAATACTCTTTAACATTTATTACATTTCCTATGAAAAGTTGATTGAAATAGAGATTAATTGTCACCAATTCAAGGAAAGTCTGGTCTTTGATGGAATGAAGTACTGCTTTCCAGGAAAAAGTAGGAAAGTATCTGGAAGGCAGCTGTAAAATTTTCCTTAGAGTCTTAACCAACCCTTCCAACTTCACCCCTTTGCCCAACAATTCACTTAAATCTCCTCCTCTACCTAAAAATGTAAAAGTAGACCAAGAGATGAGTGCTGTAAGGCCACAATATTCTCACTTCTATACCTGTTTTACCTCTCTGTGTTGACTTTTATAACCTATCTAGTCCTTTCTAATCCCAGTTGCCTTTATCTTAAGGGACAGGAGCTTTCTCACTGGCCTGACAAAACTTTGTCTCCTGCCCCCTTAAAAAAAAAAAAATAGAACTTAGCAATGCTACTTAAAATATAATTTTCATACTTGTCCCATGTGGGAAGGACACATGGGACTACATTAGTGGCACATGGTGAAGTGGTGGTAGGAAGTCCATGGGGATTACAACAGATGAAAAAATGTACAAAATGAAGAATAATGTAAAAAAATATTAAAAGAAAAGTTTCATAATAGTTATCAATGGAGTCACCATCTCAGCTGGCATTTATCAGAAGATTACTCTTGGCAAGACTTTTTTTTAAGATTTTTTTAAATTTATGCATACAAGAATTGGGTACGAGCCATAAGTGCAAGAGGTGAGAGGATTCACCAGACAGAGTGTGGAGAAGAACAGGCAGATCAACTGAAATACACCTGAAATACACTGCTGAGGGGAGCAACAAACAGGACAGGAGAGATCTACTGTGCCGGGTGGGTCACCATCCTGACTGGGAATGGAACTCATGCTACAGTGGCTGCAGATAGTGTCATAGTGTTGTGCATTAACCTATTGAACCACCAGGGAGGGCCCAAGGCTAGACTGAGTTCTTTTTTTTTTTTTAAGATTTATTTATTTGTGCATACAGAACTGGGGTAGAGGCCAGAGGCTCAGGGGCGGTGAGAGGCTTCACCAGAGACAGAGTAGGGAACAGAACAGGCAGATCGACGAAGTACACTGCTGAGGGGAGCAGCGGGCGGGTCAGGAGAGGTCTGCCACACCATGTGGTTCTCCTCCGGGGCAGGCGGGAATCGATCAAACTCATGTGGAAGTGGCTTTAGATTCTCAGTACTGTGCTTTAACCCGCTGCGCCACCAGGGAGGGGCCTAGACTGAGTTCTTAATGTATTTATCTTTTTCAGAGAGATTGTCAAGAAAAGTGCTTTGATCTCAAGTAAAGACCACAGTTAGAAAGAGACCTGTTTTTAAAGTACAGGTACAAGGGCTATCTGAATTATTTATATATTTATATAATTTATTTTCTTACATCATTGTTCATTTGTTGTTCATACACTATTACATCATTGTTCATACACTATTCAATTTTTCCCCTCAATTGTACTCCCCATAGTTTTCCCACCACCATAGCACCTGTGAACTATCACCACAGACCCTTGTGCTCTTCCCTCCCCTGTTTTGATTGGTCTCCCTCCCCCCCACCCCCGCTACCATATGCCTATAGACAGTTTGCAAGCTTTGTCTTTTATATAATGCTTTGTCCAGTTTCCCTATACTCTGCCTATAAGTGAAACCATCCAATAGTTTCTTTTTTTCCTTCTGACTTATTTTGCTTAACATAATTTCTTCCATCTCCATTCATGTTACTACAAATGGCAAGTATTCATCATCTGGATTCTTGGTTGCAAAGTAGTCAAGGGTCTGCAGCCTGACCCAGCTAGTGAAAAGGGGAATCTTGGGTTATGATCTTACAGGATAAAGTTAAGCTTCCAGATCTCTGTCAGCCTGTTTTGCTACCCACTTCTATCCCATCAAGAAGGAGGCACATTAATCAGATCTAGCATATGAAGTATGACAGTTGGGGCATGATGCTGAATGAGCAGCTCTCTGCTTTGAAGAACTGTGGCACCTATGTAAATCTCTTCTACTTTCTTTTCCACATGATGATGATGAGTAGATGCAAGGCCTGCAATCTATCTCTTCTGTTTGCAAGTGTCATAGTGCAAAGGAAATTACCCCATGCCTCTTTGGGTTCTTCTTGGGCAACAAGTAATCAAACCAGCATCATTTGGGTTAGTAAAGGAAAAATTCATCTATGGAGAATTTACATGGTTATAAGTTCTAAAGGAATAGTGGCATAACCTGGGATATTTATGCTGTGTTTAGGAATCTGGGCCATCAATAGGTAGGGGAACTTTACAAAACAACAAGGGGTGTCCTCATCCTTACTCTGAAAGTAAAGATGAGAATCTTAGAGAAAATCTGTTCACTGATAAACCTATAACTGGATGAGACCTTCCTCCTCCCACCAAACTCCATTCTTCTAGATTAGAAAAGGGGGAGTAGTGATTTCTTCTCCAATTAGGAAAAATGAAGAAATTTAGGATATAATGATCTCTTCTTCAATTAAGGAAGGACAAAGAACTTAGATAAGAACAGAAACAGGATTTTCATTACTCTTAGCTTAGAATACTCTGCCCATCAGAATGGGTCATTTTAAAGAGACAAACTCTCAGACTCTTTGAATGTTCTGACTTGGGCTCCTTTATTGGCATGCTTTTTGTATAATTGTTCAGTTTCCTGTATCTTGAAGCTAACTAAATGTCAAAATATGAATTGTATGTGGTGAAGGCAGAGATTCTACTTAGATGTAAAGCCTAAAATACATATTTCACTCTAGCATTATCAGAGTTCTGTGCTGAGGAAGTATTGAGCCCTGACCTAGATAACACCAAAATGGAGTGATTGTTTGTTCTCTGCAATTCTTTTTTATATATCTCTCCCAACAGCACATAGGATGCAGGACAATGAAAGAACAGAAGTTGAACATACCTGGGCAACTGTTTGGAATATAGCAACCCCACTACAGTGTCACCCTAAGTTCTTGTAGGACTCTTCATAGTTACATCATTAGGTAAGTGAATGTAAGTGAAAAATAACATGTCACCATCTCCCTAAATATTCTTTTGTAATCAGATTAATCAGAAACGCCTTACTTGTGAAAGAAATTTGAGATGAGTAGTGGCATTCTTAGAGTGAGCTGGAAAAGTATACTCTACTATAGAAGAAGAGTCAGAGTCTTCTAAAGAAGAAAAGAGGGGGACTCTATGAGCAGAGTCCAGGGGTTGATCTATCAACATTACCTATGTTACTTTAGTTTAGCATAACAGAAACTAGCCCTGGTTTAAAGTATTTCCTCCAATATACCTACTCCATTGACCCCTGACCCATGTGATACTAATCTGTCACTTTATCACCACCTAACCTTACATTTTTGCTTACTTTCTCCTTATTCATCAAATGTCTCTCAACCTATTTTTCCTACTCACAGTTTTCCTCCAAAAGATTAGGTAAGACTCATATTTTGAGGGTAGCCTAAAATGAAGGGACTGTCCATTTTCAATTAATTAAAACTAAAAATAAATTTGTTGATTTGAAATTGTAAACAGTAATTTCTGCTTACAGTCTACAGAAAGCCTCCCTGTTTAAGGCCACTGTTCATAAAAACAATAACCCAAGGCCCTCCCTGGTGGCTCAGTGGGTTAAAGCACAGCACTAAGAAGCTTAAGCCATTTCCGCATGAGTTCGATCCCCACCTGCCCAGGAGGTGACCACATGGAGAGGCAGACCTCTCCTGACCCACCCCGCTGCTCCCCTCAGCAGTGTACTTTGTTGATCTGCCTGTTCTGCTCCCGCTCTGTCTCTGGTGAATCCTCACCCTCCTCATCTCTGGCCTGTACCCCAGTTCTGTATGAATAAATAAATAAATCTTTAAAAAAAAAACAAAACAATAACCCAAACTATACATAAAATTCTTTTGAGAAGGTGAAGTATGGTAGTATTAATCAAAGTAAGCAAGGTTAAAGAATTGTGCTAATTAAGAAAATTGTTCACTAACATCTTACTATACAGAAAAAACTATTTTAGTACTTTTCCTCTTTTTATTTGTTGGCATGTCACCCTTTTCCAAACTCAGTGCAAAATACTTAGTTTTCTATTGTGTCCATATAAGAATAGCAAAGAACTATAATGTATACATCTGCCTTCCACTTGTATAAAATATTTGTATATGTAAGAAGTGTGATTACACATGTGAATAGTTGGCTTTCAGAATTCAAGTTAAATATTACTATCAAATTTATTCTATCTTTTCTTTTTCTTCTTCTAGCTAGTGAAATGATTTTTTGAGGCAAATTCCTGCAACTAGTATTGTTTATCATTGTAAAGCATATTTCATTACCTGAAGTCAAAAAACAAGTTTTTATATGGCTTGATTTTATTATTTTTAACCTTATGGTTATCCTTTAATTTATCCTAACCCAATTCACTTCACTTTAACAGTAATTACCATATAATAAAGATTATTGCTTAAGAGTAGTTGTCTCAAACAAAATAACCATGATCTAGGTTCCTGAAAATACTATCTAAAATAATACGGGGATCAATTAAATAAATAAGTAACTATTCTGTTATCCAGGATATACTTATGAATTATTTTATTTTTTAATATTGTTTTTCTTTCTGATTATTTCTGTCAGATTTCTGGTTATCTTATTTATAAGACTCTCTCCCATCAGTTGAAAAAAATATCCAAATCTAAAATCTGTGGGGAAATACTTTTAATATAAAATTTAAATTTTTGTCATTGAAAAATTATATATATATATATTATATTATTCTTCAGTTTGTTCATTTTTTCATCTCAGTTGTAATCCCCATGGACTCCCCAACACCACTTTACCCATGTACCATCACCATAGTCTTATGTGCTCCTCCCGCTGCATTTTTAATCTTGTTCTCCTCTCCTCCCCATAAAATGTCTCTGGTTTATAGTTGTTAGTTGATGTTCTTTTTTACTTTATTACAATTACAATATATATTTGTACATATATATAAATACATAAAAATATCAATTTATATATGTATACCATATATATTAATCTATCTATTTATATATTTCCCACCCTGATCCTGTACACTCTTGCTATGAGTGAAACCATCCAGCATTTCTCTTTTTCTTTCTGGATTATTTCACTAAGCATAAACTTTTTTTTTTTTTAAAGATTTATTTATTTATTTGTACAAAACTGGGGTACAGGCCAGAGATGTGGAGGGTGAGAGGATTCACCAAAGACAGAGCAGGGTACAGAACAGGCAGATCGATGAAGTACACTGCTGAGGGGAGCAGCGGGCATGTCAGGAGAGGTCTGCCTCGCCATGTGGATCTCCTCCGAGGCAAGCAGGGATCAAACTCATGCTGAAGTGGCTTAAGCTTCTTTGTTCTGTGCTTTAACCTGCTGTGCCACCAGGGAGGGCCCACTAAGCATAAACTTTTCCAGTTCCATTCATGTTGCCACAAATAGCATGAGTTTATCTTTTTTTGATTGCTGAGTAATATTCCATTATGTATATGTACTACATCTTCTTGACCCAGTCATCTATAGTTGGGCATTTGGGATGATTGCACATCTTCCCTATTGTAAATAGGGCAGCATTAAACATAGGGATGCAGGTGTCATTTTGAATTATTGTTTTTGTGTCCTTTGGGTAGATATCTAGGAGTGGATTTGCTGGATCTATTATTTTTGTCATTTTAAGGGAAGTTAATAGTGCTATCCTTCATCTCATAGATGAGATTCTGAATCATGAAGCCACTTGCTCAGAATAGCTCTGTTTAATAGCTATTAATAGTTATGCCTGTTGGAAGCTGAAATATTTAATTTGGCATAATTCAAATTTACCTGTTTTGGTGCTAGTGAGCTATTCTTAAAGGTTTTAAATAAATACATATTGATTGAATGATTTGAGTACAGATAGATAATGAGAACCTTATTGTGACATTTAAAAAATACTTAATTTGGGCCCACCCTGGTGGCGCAGCAGGTTAAAGCGCAGCTAAAGACTTTAGCTAAGAAGCTAAAGTCACTTCAGCATGAGTTCGATCCCCACAGCAGAGGTGATCCACATGGCATGGCAGACCTCTTCTGATCTGCCCCTGCCCACTGCTCCCCTGGCAGTGTACTTCATCAGTTGGCCTATTCTGCTCCTCACACTGTCTCTGGTGAATCCTCTCATCGCCCCTGTACCTCTGGCCTATATCCCAGTTCTGAATTCATAAATAAATAAATCTTGAAAAAAATATTTAGTTAGGCCAAATTCTATCTTTTCATAACAAACACCATAATATTAAAATGGACATTAAGCCTAATTTTTTTAAAGATTTATATATTTATTCATACAGAATTGGGGTGCAGGCCAGAGATGCGGAGGGTGAGAGGATTCACTAGAGACAGAGTGGGGAGCAGAACAGGCAGATCAACAAAGTACACTGCTGAGGGGTGCAGGGGGTGAGTCAGGAGAGGTCTGCCTGGCCATGTGGATCTCCTCCAGGGCAGGTGGGGATCGAACTCATGCAAGTGGCTTAAGCTTCTCAGTGCTGTGCGTTAACCTGCTGCACCACCAGGGAGGGCCAAGCCTAATTTAATTCATTAAAATTTGTGTATTTCATATATAAAATATGTATAAGTATGATGATTTTTCACTAAACTGCTTATCAATTGCCAATGAGTTAGATATCCCCTTATATTTGTGGTCTTTTATGCAATTATGACAGTCATTTCAGAGATCATCTAGATCTAGATTAGGAATCCTGGTTTAGTGTCTCCCTTATTTCCATTTCCCCTAGAACTTGCTTTCTGTGGGTGGGATTGAAAATTCAATGCTGTAACTTTTGCTTTTATGATATGGTCTCCAGATGGCTCACTAAAATTTATTCCATCACCTTGAGGTTATTCAAGTTCCCTTCAAAGCAGAACCCGAGGTAAGGGACAAGCATGCAAGCCTCTAAAATAGCGTATTTAAGGATATAAATAATCATGTATATTAGAGTCTATGGTAGAATTACACTTTTAGAATTACAAACATGATGTTAACAAAAGATAGATAAATATTTAGCATCTTTGGATGTCTTTTGTGGTTTTCATCTTGTTCACCAAAATTTGCATTTGAGTAAGACACAATTCCTGGTTCACAGTCCTCAGGAGTTCTGGCTGGCATGTCGTCTCTTCAGTAGTAGCAAAGTGTTATATCTCCAAAGCTTTGAGTTAACTTTTGGTAAAAATAAAAGGTATCCTTGAAAGGATGTACCTTTTAAAAGACGGCAAAGAACACCACTTGAAAAATCATGAAAGTATATCTAGTAAAATTTGTTTAAATTTCTTTGAACACATATGGGAAGATTGAGAAAATTGTTAAATTTATCTAAGTAATGCTATATTTAATGGTCATATAATAGGCTTATATGATGAACAAAAGGTATATACTGAATTTATGTTTTAATGAGTCTATTTTAAAAACACTTAATTCCAATGGAGTTTGTAAAACTACAAAATTTAAAACTTTTTTATGATAATTGGGAAATTTCAAAAAACTCCAAAGATTGTCACTAAGCTACCAATATCTATTGAGATAACTCTTAAATGCTCAATCTTATTTAAATAAAATTTTATTAGTAAACAGTCTTTGGCCTCGAGAGCGCCCTCTATGCAAATCACCACATGCTCTTTAGAAAACTTAATCCATTTCTTTGTGTCCCAAACATAGTCCCAACATTTGGCCAAATGGGTTATTAGTCCAGCTTTTCCCTGCCTACTTCACCCTCACCAACCCACACCCCATCTCCAACACTTGGCCCTTTGCCTTTCAGAATGGTTTTACAGTTTATTTCCCCCCTCGTAATATCTTTTCATACTCATCATTAGGTTTTCTGCCTTTAAATTTTAACTCTTCTTTGAAAGGTATACCATTTTCTTCATTCCAATTTCTTCCCAGACCTTCATTCATTATAGTTTTTAGCAGTTTGCTAAGTTATATTTGTTGATATATTGCATTGAAATAGATGCTGCCAGTCTTTTCAGATGTTTACATTGCCTCTTCCAAAGGAAATTATATACTCTTTAAGAAACTGTCTTTTGAAAATTCCACCCAAAAATAACCTTTAAAATAACTTAGATTTAATAAACTTCAGTCTACCTACTTAGAATGGTTGCTACTCCATAAAGCAAAATTCTGTCTACCTATTTAAAATAGTTGCTACTCCATAAAAGATTGCTTTAAAAAAAGGTTGATTGGTTAATCAACTGGCCTACTATATTTTCTATTCCAGGATAAACATAATTTGACTTTTTCATTTTTTAGAAGAATTGAAAATTTGAGGACTGTCAAATTGTAACAGTTTTCACGTTGCAATTGATACAGAATGTTTGATAGTCATAGAAATTGTGTATGTAAGGTGAGATGAGATGGTGAAGAAGACACCATATGTGTGACTTAAATAACATATATGCAACTTCAAAAGATTAAGCAGGATTGTTGGAATTAATGTGAAGTTAGATGTTGTCTAGAGTTAATTTTTAATTTTCAAACAGATTAACCAGAAAGCTTCACTTGAGTAACAGAGCCTATCGTACAACTCATGGTAAACTTGAAAATACATGAGGACAGATGTGATATAAAATTTAAAATCATGCCAGGAGTTGTAAGATAACTCCTACGAGTAATTAAAAATAACTAGAGCATTATAAAATACGTAAGTATAGGAGATGATATGTGTATGGGTTGGAGGGGGGGAGAGGGGGAAAGAGTGCAGAGAGGTCTTTAGTTAGCCTAAGATGCCAGAGTGGCAGGGGTTGGTTTGCTTTCCATCCATCTGTGGGTCCTTGATTAGATTCAGCACGCTGGCTAGCTCCCCATTCCACCAGGTTTATTGGCCTAAGTGAAAGGAGCAGGGGAGGAAGGGACCATCTGCTGCTTTAAATTGAATAGATAACCTAGAAGTCAGTGTGGCAGCGTTGAGGTATTAAATGTTGATGCCGCTGAGTTCTTTTTCTGATCTCGGGGCCCCCACTTCTCAACCCCAATCCTCTAGCGAGCCAGAATGGAAGACGTGTTAAACAAGCAGGAAACCTTCTGTTTCTCTAGTAGGTTCAGCTCAGAAAATACTCTCAGTTGTTAGTATTGAAAGAATGTTCATCATTGCTTTTGTAGATTACGCAGGGGCAGGGGTTCTACTTAAGTAGTTTTACTGCGTGGTCGATACACCAATCGGCTCAGAATTTGTTTTCCTTTTAATTTAGTGAAAGTGAGCGTAGGTGAAGGAAATTGCTGGTATTAGAGCTTATGCCGGTGGAACACACTGTTCAGCCTCAGTGCCCCAATGCCCCAGGAGTGAAGAATCTTGGAGATAGGCGATACTTTTTTCCGACTGGGATCTCACAGACTTCCTCTGAGTTAGACTCAGATTTAGCGCCCCCAAATAGAAAGCCCACTCTTTGCTGACAAAACGTCATCATTGGTTTGTCTGTCTTCTTCCCCATAACTTTTTGCCCGTGGGAGGGGGAGAGAGATCGAGGCAATGTAAGGTGGGCATCCAGAAGGAAATTGCCCACAAAGGGAAGGAAGAGAGGATGGTGATAAAGCACTCGGGTCAGAACTGAAGCTCTGAGTCTTTGGGGACGTTCCGCGCTCTACCCCCCTCCATCCACCCTTTACGCCGCGGACACGGGAGAGTTAAGCCAATAAACACGTAAGCGCCGCTCCCTCCCCAATCGGCAAGATGCCTCTTCTGCTTTAGGCTGCATTGACAGCTTGCAACACTCGGCATCTTTTCTGGAGGCGCCTCCTTCAGCGGCTGCAGATGGCATCCGGCTGCGGGCTCGGGGCTCGCAATTGATTCTGCCCCTTGCCCACCTTGGGTCCTTAGGCGCACCTCTCCCTTCCCTCCTCCCCTCGCGCTCCTGGGTTGAAGCCCAGCTTCCAATCGCCAGGCGGAGGAAGCAGTCGCGGCGACCGAGGCTGAGCAGCAGCGCGTCGGTTCCCTGATCTGTGGAGAAGCGCCCATCCAGGAGAGCCGACCCCCCAGCTGCCTCCAGCGCCCCCCACCTTTTGTGCCCCAAGCCGGGGACTCCGGGGACCCCCCGCCCCAGGCGTCACCATGCTGGACCCTTCGTCCAGCGAAGAGGAATCAGATGAAATTGTGGAGGAGGAGAGCGGCAAGGAGGTGCTCGGCTCGGCCGCGTCCGGCGCGCGCCTATCTCCCAGCCGTACCAGCGAGAGCTCGGGCGGCGGCGCCGGGCTGGCGCGCTGAGCAGGCTCTTGTCCCCACAGGCCCCCGGGCGGCCCTCCTAACCGGTGAGTCCTGGGGGTGCCGCGAGTGGGGCCGGGCGGCGGCGCCGGGCTGCCGCGCTGAGCAGGCTCTTGTCCCCACAGGCCCCCGGGCGGCCCTCCTAACCGGTGAGTCCTGGGGGTGCCGGGAGCGGGGAGGTCCAGCAGGCGAGAGACACGGAAGGGGCAACGCGCCCCCCGTGACTCCGCTGAGAAGTGACACGTCAAGCCGGGGGCTGAGGGTGTAGGGGTGCAGGGGGTGCGGGGG